>NW_010102887.1:28842-42514 GCF_000699245.1 Pterocles gutturalis
TGACTCCACCACTGCCCTGGGCAGCCTGTTCCAATGCCTGAGCACTCTTGCAGTGAAGAACTTTTTTCTAAAATTAAATAATAAAATTAAAATAAAAGGTGAAGCAAGAGGGCATGACTAGCTCCTGTCAGGAGGCTGAAGCAATAACCACCAGGTTAAAAGAAGAGTAAAGAGAGGAGCTGACATTTCTGGGGAGCAGGCTGGATCCCATCCACAAAGTGGAAAATAAAACTGACACTGGCCCATGTGAGGGCCCAAGCAAGTGTTGCAAGTGAGGAAAGACTGTCTGAGTTGAACGATGAGTGGTAATGTTAGTTTATGTTTCAAGTTCAAACAGTTAAAGCTAGTTAGTGTGTCATAATGCATCGGTGACAAGTAATGTCCTTAAAACTGCACGGCTGGAAAGTGGTATGGAATTGTGCAAATTATGGCAGCTGAGCTGGATGTGCACGGGGGTATTAAGGTTGAATGACTGAGAAATTTGAAAGATTTTTCAGGAAGTATGATATGCCTGTAAACAAGAAAGCACCCTAATTTCTTGTGACCAAAGAACAGCTGTAATTCGTTGATGCTGACCTGTGTGGCTGCTAGCCTGTGGCACAGATGGGATGGATCTGGTGAACATTAAATAGTCGGTAGCAGACAGTGATGAATCTGGAGTAAATTTGCTGCTGCTCCTTTTCCCCTTCTGAAGGGGGTTCTGCTTCCCGGGTGAGGAGGTTGGATGTGCAGCATGTCAGGAGCCCCAGGAGAGCTTGGTGGCTGGAGGTGCTGGGGCTGCCTGGGAAGGACTTGTTGAAAGGCCTTCCACTTGTTGGGATTGCACTGGAAAAAAATGGGAGAAAAACATTTTCCCTGGGAGGAGAAAGGAGGAAATAAGAACAGTCAGGAATGCTGTTCTCTGTCTCTTTTTTCCTGGTTGTTTTATTGGCCTGAATGTTTTGGGTTTTTTCTTTTCTGAAAAGGAAACACCAAACCCCCACGCACATCCTATTGAGTTGAGCAAACTGCTGCTTCTTGACCTGATGAAGTGACTCTGTCCCATGTCCCCTTCTGGCAGTGAGAAGTTGAGATGTGAACATGACGATGCTGAATGGGGAGAGGGCATCAGGGGCAGGAAGCTTTAGGGCACAGAGCTTCCAATAATGCTTTATAGAGTGAAGGAAAATGGTGAGTGAAGTGGAGCAGGACTCAGCAGAGCTGTTTTCTAGGATTCTGTGTATTTAGTAACATTTTGGGTTATCTCAAGGCTCCTCAGCTAACTCTTTGAGGATTTGGCTGATGAAAGAATGGAGGGGTGCTGCTTTTAAAATGTTTAACCTCAAGTTGTTGCATTTCTGAAACCATTTATTATATTAAACCTCAAAAGCCACAACTTTGTAAACAGCAAAAATAAGTCTTACTGGGCTTCTTTTATGGTTTCATTTATAAATTCTGCATCTTACTAATTGGTGCTAACAAGGCAGGAGCCTAGAGTGCATGTCCTGTAGAGAGTTTGAGGAAGTTGGGCTTGTTTGGTCTGGCAAAGAGGAGGCTAACAGGAGATCTAGTAGCTGCCTCTAGCTATTTGAAGGATGGTTAAAAGGATGAGAGAGCCAAAGTTGTCTTGTTCGTGGCAGATGATATAAAAAGAGGCAGCAGTCATGAGTTACTGTTTGGGAGGCTCGTGTTGGAGACGAGTACAAACTTCTCTCCCAGGAGGGCGGTGCAGACCTGGGACAGGTCCCCAGAGGGGTGGGAGATCTCTGTTCTTTGGTGTTTTCAAGGCTCAGCTAAGCAAAGACACTGATTTACTGTTGGCAACAGTCCTGCTGCTGTTAGGAGATGGAACTGGAGACCTCTGGAGGCCCTCTCAACCGATTCTGAGTATAATTCAAGACCAACTTTTGCTTTGAAAAAGTTATGGAGGTTGGAGTAATCAATAGGCAGCTTAAACTGCCTTTTTTTTCCACACTGTGGTTCAGTTTATAATTTCTCTCCAAACAGGCCTGCTCATGTCTGTAGCTTTAAACATCAGTAGCCACATATACTTTGTAAACTATTTGTAAATGCTTTTAGAAGATGTCATGGTATAAATTGTCAGGAGAAGTTGAAGAAGAGACGTCCGGAGGAATCTTCCAACCTAAATTACACTATGCATCTAGGATTCTACCTTTTTTTTTTTTTTTTCCAGTATGAATGTAGTAATAGACAAAACATAAATTCTATGGTTGATCCAAGACTAATTTTAAAATTCGTCTGTGTTTTCCCAAAAGTTTTATGTAACCTGGTAGGCTGCAATAATACCCAGCTGCAAGTGAAATACAAATCTGTGTGACCCCTTTGAGGTAAAGAGTTTTCGCGTGTATTTGTGGCAGCTCCGATCCCCTGGATTTGCAGACAGTGAACTGCTGCAGAGCTGGACCTGGGCAAACGATGGGAAGGCCCTAGGGACGGTCCTCCCGCAGCAGTGACATCTCAAAGGGGTGTCTTGCTGCACAGGGTCACTTCCTTCTGTTCCAGTACGAGGACAGAGGTAAGGGAGGACTGTGAGTCCTTGTGTGAGCACAGCCTGTGAGACCCATCCCCACGGAGGGAGGAACCCCCTCAGCTCTAACGTGCAGTGAGCAGCCGTGGAGGAACTGCGCGGCTCCTTCCCTGTCGTCCCAGGCTGGGGATGCTGAAGCTGCAGGGAATTATCAGGCAGGACAAAAGGTGCTGCAGGCAGCTGTGTGTATAGAGGCAGAGGCTGGGAGGGAGCTCTTCCATGCATTGGCCTTTCCCGCTTTGTGCTGCATCGCTAGTTCATCTGATTGTCTTTTTCCAGAAGACTCATTGCTCTTTGCTTCCTTCCCTTGCTTTGCTGCAGACCACAATTGCCGCTCCATCCTGCTGTGCTGGGAGGGAATCAGCTGTAACTTTGACTCTCTTTTTAATGTTTATTTCCTCTCTTTTTTTCCTTTGCTTGTCCTGGCCATGGCTTTTCTCGGGGGCTGGGTACAGATGGATCTTTGTGATACTGACAGCGATGAGGAGATTCTGGAGAGGATACTAGAGCTCCCACTTCAGAAGAACCACAGCAAGAAATTGTTTAGCATCCCTGAAGTGACTGAGGATGAGGATGAAGATGAAGATGAGAAGTGTGTTACGGAGGAAAAGGCAGACCCTCAGGGCTCCTTGGAAATGCTTACCTGCCATTCAGGAAGGACAGAGAAGCCACTCAACATCAAGGAGACATTTCTAAAGGCAGATGGGAGTAATACCTCCCTGGATCTGTCTGCTCACGCTCCACGGGAGGAGCATGGCGTTCAGGAGAGCAGAGAGGATGCCGACCATGTGAATCCTACCTTTGTGCAGCTGGACTGGAGTCAGAAAAAGGCAAACTGGAACTGGGACTACCAGGAAAATTATTCAAAGTCTGGGACTGGGGCAAGTCCCACTTGGAGCAAGAAAAAGGGAAATAATTATCGAGAGAAGATCCGGAGTCGACCTGAGATGGGTAGGAAGAGACAGAATGATTCAACAGAGCACTGCAGTCGTTTACTGGGCAACTGCAGCCAGATGGGAGGCGGGTTATACAGAGCTCCTAGCCTGAGGGAAGAGCTGAACATTGTGAGCAGTGCTGGTGGTAAGGAGGGGTTTGATATGTACAGTCGTGCCAGACAGGGCACCTTACGAAAACACAGGAAAGCAGTGGTTTCAGGGTTTGCAGAACCTGCTATGATGGCAACACACTGCTCCAGCCCCAGGAGCCTGGAAATAGACATTGAGTATGACTCTGAGGATGATCAGGATTCGACCTGTGCGTCCCCCACTGAGAGCAGGCTGTGGCCAGAAAGGTCCCAGAGCTGGCCAGGCGAGTGGAGTGATTGCTCCAGTCGATCTGAGGTCACCCACACGGACAGCAGAAGGGACCTGACCAGACTGGAGATGGTGGAAGAGCAGGGTATGGAGTGGGCTGGGTCTCCGAGTTGGTGCCTGCAATCCTTCTGCCGGGAGAAGGAAGCACTGAGATGTGAGAGCAGTTCTGAGGAGCAGGGCTGGGAGCTGGACTGTAAGTCACCTGGCTGGAGAAGGAGGCTCGAACATCTTTCGAAGGGAATACGTAGCACCTCCTTGCACAAAAGGGTTGGGTGACTTTTCCTATTCTGTCTTTGAAGCAGCTTGCAGTGGTGTCAGCTTCCCTCTGCTTCCCTGGCCTGCCTGTATCTTGCTTTGTTCAGTGTTGTCCAGAGAAAGGACCCTTCTCTAGGATTGTCTGAAATAATATCTGAGAGATTCTGTAGTTCTGTGCTGCTCCATGGCTTTTCTTGTATTAGCTGCTTCTGCTTTTCCTGCTAACTGACCGAGTGTCACCGATGCAGTATTCCTTTTCACACTGGGTCTTCCTCCCTACAGCAGGAGGCTTTGGGACCCAAATGCAAATCCCTGGTGAAATAAACTGATTTGTGCAAGCTTTGTGTAGATGATGACTGTAATGTCATTGCCTCCCCTTGAAATGCCCTTTCCTGCGTCCTCATGCTCACCAAAGGGATCATCACTGGTGCCTGGCAGGCTCCCTGCCTGTACTTAGTTCTGTTTTCCAACTCCTGTGGTATTTGCAGCTCTAGAGTGTCCCTGAAGAGGAATGTTGCATTTGGATGCGCTGCTCTTTGTGGGGTGCATTTGGGCTGAGCGCTGTTCACACGAGGCAAGAGGCAGAGGCTGCTACTAACTCTCTGGTGGTTCCTGTTGCAGGCGGCCGGTAATAGAGATGCTAGGGGCCAGGAGCTGCCTGGCATGGCTGTCTGGCAGGCTCCCAGCAGAAGAGGGAACAAGAGCGTAAGAAGAAACCAAATACAGAAACCTTTGCTCTCTAGTCCAGGTGAGTGGGCAAGGGGGAGAGAGGCGGGCAGCAGGAGGGAGGGAGGCTGTTGGGAACGGCAGGGCAGAGGCGAGTGGGTGGTATTTGAGCCGTGCAGGGCTATGGTGGGGGAACGGTGCTGACGTTGTCTCTGGTGTGTCCCCATCTGCACGCAGGTCATCCCAGGAGCTCGGCTTCAGAAACCTCTGTTAAAGATGATGGCATTAGAATATTTATGGCTCTCTTTGATTACGATCCCATTTCTATGTCTCCTAACCCTGATGCAGCAGAAGAGGAGCTCCCGTTTAAGGAGGGGCAGATCCTGAAAGTAAGAGTACAACTTAGTGAATGTCTCCTACTCTGTATGGATCCATCTGATGTTCCAGGGACAGCGTAAACCTTGGGAGGCAGAGCCTCTGTCACCTTGGGAGTTTCCTTAGCTTCCCTCATGTCACCTTGGGAGTTTCCTTAGCTTCCCTTTCTCTTTCCTCAGGTCACCTTGGGAGTTTCCGTAGCTGCCCTTCTCTCTTTCATGTGTCTCAGTCCCTGTAGCATAAACAGTCTCTGGCCTGTCTTTTCCCTCGCAGGTGTGTGGAGAGAAGGATGCTGATGGCTTTTACAGGGGCGAATGCGCAGGAAGGGAAGGGTACATTCCCTGTAACATGGTGTCCGAAGTCCAGGTGGAGAACAATGAAATCAAGAAGCAGCTCCTGAAGCAAGGATTCCTTCCTGCGGAGAGCGTAGGTACTGTATCTCCTTTCTGTGTGTGCTGTGCTATTGCCAGCATATTTCTTTGCTGAAGTGTGAAAAGCTCAGTCGTGCTGTCAAGCTGTGTGGCCAGTGCAGCCCACCAAAATGATCTCTAGGGCTGGTCCCTGGGATCTGAAGGCTTTTTTAGTGGCTATTGCAGTAGCAAGGAGGGAAGTCTTGATGGATGAGGGAGGCAGGTGTTCTGAGGTCTCAGTTCCTACCCATCTCTACTGCAGCGCAGAGCTGCGTTTACAGCTGCCGGTGGTGCTCCTGTACTTAAGGCATCTCATCTGTGAACTTGGCATGGAGTGTGAGTGAGGCTGATCCTCGCTAGAGGAAGGGAAACAAAAAAGTTTGGAGAGCAGCTGAAAGAGGTGAATGAGAGTTTCCACTTATGTGTTTTCTCCTTTGTTTTGCAAGTCTGTAATGGAACCTATAGAGGTGACCCTGCTCTGGGGTGGGAGAATCTGTGACTTGGGAATATGGAGGAAGATGGGGAGAAGCTTTCGTGGGCAAGGGGGAGGAAGAGTGTGAGACAGCAGGGCAGGCAAGCAGGAGTGGACAAGGAACAGAGCTGGTCCTTGGGCTCCTCCTCACTCACTCCCAGAATGTGGTTCAGTGCTTCATGCACTGCAGAGACTTTGCTGTTTCTTCCCCCTTGTGTGCTCAGGGAGAGGAGAGGAGAGGAACCTTCCTGGGAACCATCCGAGCCTGGGCTGGGTTAGGCTGCGGCTTGGAGGCTGTGAGCTGCCCCAAGACTGCTGTCAACACATTGGTGTACCAGTGTCTATGCCTTGTCCCTCCCATCTCTCATCCTGCACCTCTCTGGCTACTCTCTGCTACCAATGGCAATTGTTTGACCTGCTCCACTTGTTAAAACAAGAGGAAAATCTTGTTTTGGCTGGCCAGCCTTTACAGCAGGGTGAAACAGCACAAGTGGGGGTCTGATGGCAAAGGTAAGCCCTGACATTGACTGAGCCGGTCAGTGGAGACAAAAACCAACCAACCCCAAAAAAAACCCAAACAACAAAAAAGAAGCTATCCAACTTCTTCCCATTTCCCTGCAGTGAGACCCAGGATCTAGCCCTAGAGACTGTGGGGCTGGCAGTGCCCAGCTCCTAAATGTGGGGCTCTGGAAGGTTGATCCTGAGGAGCACAGGGGTCAAAGGGGCCTGCTGCTGTCACTTTGTGGCTATGATGTGATTTTTTAGTAGGTTTGCGTCCTTTGGCCTCTGTCATGTCTAGGGAGAGGAGGGTTTTGAGCAAGGCTTTTTCTCACTTGGGACATTCGTAACGTTTCTCCTGCGTGTATCCTCCGGTGCTCAGAGATGGCTCGGTGCCTATGGTAGCCTTTGTCCCTACGTGGATATGCAAGGCTCTCTGTCCCCTGCCCCACTGTGGACTCTCAGAAGAATAAAGGAACTTAATAGCTCTGAGACTTCATGAAACATAATGGGTTTGAAAGTTTTCAGGAGGGCGGTGATAATGAAAAAGACATACCTTACACGTGTGTGTGGAGAATAAACCTTCTTTCCTTAGGCAGACAGGCTGTAGGTACCTCTGTTGTCTTTCTAATGCCATAAACCTGTATTATAACCTTGTGACTATGAAAATGCCTCGAAGGAGTTGGCCTGGGAACTCCTTCTGCAGGCTCACCTGGGGACTAGTCTAGTACTGATCCTGCCCGGTGCAGAGGTTTTAGCTAGAGACCTCCCAGGGTCTGTTCCCCCCTGAGTGAGCTGATGGGGTTCACATCACTTGGCATTTTTCAGGTGTTAGTGGTACAAGGTTTTATTTTATCCTGGTGATGCTGCTTCTGAAGGATAAAGTGCAGCAAAGTAGGGAAGTTTGTGTGATGTGTGCTGTGGTATGGCTACTGGGCATAAATACAGCGTGCATTTCTGTGTGTATTTGGGATGTGGATCGTGCCTCATCTGAGTCCACATGTGAGAAATGGAGATTTGGGCTTTGCCTGTAGAAATCCTGGTGTGTGCTTCCCGGGGGAGGCACATCATGCGACTATGTTGCCTGTTCACTCTTCAAGATGCTTTTCACTTTCCATTCACTGTCTGTTTCTCTTGTCTATTTATTTGCTTTTTTGGATTTTTATTAAGGAAATGGCACATTTTCTCCACCTCCACGCCGTCAAAGCGTCCCTCCTCCAAAACCTAGGCGCTCCAAGAAAGGTCTGTGTCACCCACTGCTTCCTCTTTGATTTTTTACAGACTGCATTGAATTTTTACTACTTGCTTACAGGACCTTCAGATGTTTGTCTCTGTACAACTGCTAGGAAGTGGAAAGAGAGCCCATCCCTGTGCTGGTGTTAAGTTTTTAACAACAGTGATGTCTTTTATAGTTTTGGAGCTTGACCTCTGCGTCCTCTTATGTCCCTGAGTCATGGTTACTGACGTAGACTTTGAGTTGCATGAACTGTTTGCTTCTGTTGTTTGCTGACGTGGTCTTTGTTCTTTTTATTGTTGTTTGTCAGTTGTGTGGTGTGGTCACTTTTGAAAGATGAATACCCACTGATGAGATGTTTTCTTCCCCCAGCAGGGCTGGATAAACAGGAGAAGTACAAGGCTCATCCAGGTGAGAATTGCTCTTTCTTCCTGTGAGAAGATGGTTGGTACATTTGCACCATCGTAATACAGTCGGGTTTTGCACTCAAGGGCCAATGCGAGACGCTTCAGAGCACTGTAAGAAAGTGGTCATTCCCGGGAAAGAAGAGTTTTCTTTTGTTTAGTTACGGGTGCAGTGGTCTTTGACTAAACAGGGGGTGTTTGAAGGTGCAGCGCCTGCATGGTTGTGCTCTGGAGAAGTAGGGAAATCTCTGACTGATGCTGCAGTCCTTAAAATCCCAGGTCCCTTGAGGAGGTGCTCACTCTGCTTAGGTGCACAGTCGTCTGTTGATGTCCAGAGAGGCCAAGCCTGCAAACCCCTTACTAGCCTATTCAGCATTGACCTGAAGCCGCAATTAACTCTGTAACTGACTGGGCAGTGTGTGTTTCCTGTAACACCAGACTTTGCTTTTGTAGACTCAGAGCAGCCTGTAAGTGGTGGGGCTGAGCAGGCAGGTGATTGTGAAGACGCAGCATGTTCCCTGCCCGTCCCTTTGTGTTGAGCTCTGTGCTGCTGTGGCTGGGCTGCCAGTCCATGCTGTCCCCTCTGGCTGTTCCCCTGACACTTGGAAGAGAAATTTTGTAGCTCAATAGCAAAGCATTGCATGGAGGGAGGAGAAATGTCCATTGAGATACGGAAGAGACTGCTGTCCTCTGTGTATGTGTGTATAAATATATAGATATATATATATGCCTGTGTATAAATAGAAAACATAAAACATTCTCATGTATATAGACAGGATACCAGGGTGCTGGAGTGG
Organism: Pterocles gutturalis; assembly: GCF_000699245.1. NCBI lineage: Eukaryota > Metazoa > Chordata > Aves > Pterocliformes > Pteroclidae > Pterocles > Pterocles gutturalis. The sequence continues at coordinate 37,794 of NW_010102887.1, forward strand.
GAAGATGTCCCCAGTTCTGTGCCTGTGAGATGATACAGGAGATCAGAAGACTGCTTTACCTGGAGCCTCTGAGATCTCTCTCTCATTTCATTTCCATTCATTTCCCCCCGAGTATTCTTTTTGCTTAGCCCATTCCAAGAACAGTGAAGGAGTTGCTGTGATTTGGGATTTTGTCTTAGAACCTCCATCTCAGCCTATTTTATTTTTGTCCTGCAGGCCAGAAGCATCAGGACTTTGAAGCTGAACTGCTGACTCCTCAACGTATGGTGGCTGTCTTTGACTATAACCCTAAGGAGAGCTCTCCAAATGCAGATGTAGAGGTAACAACCAGCTGCTCACTCCTCTTATGGGCTTATTTTTCCTCTCTTCTATCCCAAGACACTTATCACTTTGATCAAAAACAAGAGTATTATAGCTTGGCAATACAGCGGCTGAAAGGAGTTGGCTGAAGTAATAAAATGTAGAGTTTGTTGATACATTCTCTGATGTGTTCTCTGATAGCAGGGTTCTGTGAGGAATATGAAGCAACATACCCCTAATGGTTTTCAGAATGTGTCTCAGTGAAACTGTGTGAGCATCTCATGGCCTTGGGGCGTCCTCTGGGCTTAGGCAGGACTTAGCAGATCTGGGGCAGGAGGAAGCAGCCCCTGCCCTGATCCAGGGTGCCCTCTGGTAAAAGGAAAAACCTGCTTAAAGGTTTGAGTGAACTTCTGATACTTGAGGTGAGCGTGCCTTGGAGCATGCTTTTGTGTCAACTAGCTGTGTAGATCTTTGTTCCAGCAAGAAGACCTGTCTCTAATTGAATTGACTGGTCCTCTTTTCAAGCACACCCTACATAAAAAAACAATATTTTTGTGGATAGGTCTGTTTCAGGTGGGAAGATTGCAATGCAGAATCCTTTCTGCAAAAAAACCCCAAACATTTCTAACTTAGAACAAGTTCTGTTCTCTGTTTCTCCATATCAGTGTTAGTCTATTCTGAGCAAACATTAACATGGGTTTTGGATTGAGAGTCTTTCCATGCATTTCGAGTATGGCACAGTTCAGGTAATGCTTGCCTCCCAAACTGAGTGTCTCATGAGCAAGACAGGCTGCTTCTGAGGACAGAGTGTTTTAGGGATGATGGATTATCTTGGGAGAGATACAATGAAAGCATGTATCAACCAGCATCCATATAGTTATTCACACATCTGGCCAAAGAACACTTTTGAGCCCTTGTCAACAAGAAGATGACTGTACTTGTTGCAGTGATTTGGTCTTCGTAGGGCCTTCCCCGTGGACAGAGCTCACATTACTGAAACAAACCAGTGCAGTTCTGTTGTGTTGTTGGAGATGCTCCTGGTTCACCCTCCCGTAAAATCTGGTCACCTGTTTTGCTAGAAGCCTGCAGCTGCTGTTCGTGAACTTGCACCAAGATGTAGTAGGATGAGCTGTGCCGTTCTGTGTGCCTGTGAGTGAAGCTCCCTGCAAGTTCCTTTCTGCTGGAACAAAGTAATTCACAGCCAACAGTAGGAACCTGCAGCCTCCAGAGATAAATTGAGTATTGGGGATATAATAAGGTAAATATGTTAGAAGTAGGTTCCTTCCAGCTAACACTTCTGTGAAGTGCATATAAAGCCAGTGTGTCTTGAGTGGGACACAGCCTGTTTGGAGACTCCACCTTTGCTGTCTTAGAGCAGCTTTTTTGCTGTAACTGAGCAGTTTCTTACATTAGAAGCCCTTTGCCTGTGATCTTGTGCTCCATGGAGCACATGGTGGGATGGCTGATGGGACAGACAGATCTGATGGTGAAGGAACACGTGTTGTGCAGTGATGTTCTGTTTCCAGGTCAGATGTTCCCTTTTGTATGCAAAGTGACTAATCCCTGAGCATTGCATACAGAACAGGCTCATCCCAGGGAGTGGGATTTAGTACTTATATTTGTGGAAGTGAAAGGTATTTCTGGTGCTTGTTCAGCTTGTTCTAGATGTACCTTTCCAGAACAGGTGGTAGGTACTATTTCAAAGCTTTATTAAAATTGGTTTAAGAAGCAGGCTTTGGTCTTGTCTTAACTTATGAAATGCTTCCTTAGCACTGAATTTGACAGTTACCAGCTTTGGTTGCCCTTCTGCATCCTGGTCCTGCAAGTCTTGACACAGTGGTCTTCCTCCCTCACACTGAGATTGTGCAAGAAACCCAGGGTGACCTCGTGTTTCTGGTGAGAAATTCCAGGCAGTGCTTCTCCTGTGACCATTGTTCTCTTGCTCTTTGCAGGCTGAACTGACTTTCAGTGCAGGGGACATTATCACTGTGTTTGGATCCATGGATGATGATGGATTCTATTACGTAAGTACAGGTGTTGGGAAGGTCCCGTGGCTGCATCTGAAATTGTTGAGGTCCATCTAGTGGCAGGAGAGCAGAAATCAGGGAACAAAATATTCTGCTTTTGGAAAAAAAAATAGACCCGTATCTGCCTAGTGTGGGGCAGATTGTTCCTGGCAATCCGTGTTCCTCCTGTAAACCCAATATCTAAATGGTTCTGAGGTTTTTTTCTTGGCATAACTTGAGTGCAGGTTTCCCAAAGCCTAGAATGCATTTTTCTGTACATGCATCAGCTGCATTAGCATCTGGTGTAAGCTGATTTGTCACCAAGCACTGAGACGTTTGGTCTCATCCAGGGCAGGAGGCTAAAATGGTACCATAAGAATAAAAAAGTGTGATGACCCCCATCTGGCCATACTTCAACATATGAACTTCAACAGGCACTGCTGTCTGTTTAATTTACTGTGCATACCTGGGGACTGTGCCTGCCAACAAGCTGTGTGCTAGACACAATCCTCGGCCCTTGGATCATCCACCTCTTCCTGCACAGAAAGCAGCGTGTCTTCACACATCAAAGTTAGGTTCAGCTCCAGGTAAAGTCCAGAGGGATCATTGTGAATGTTTCATTTGACTTCTTTTATAGTGTTGGCCAGACAGCATGGCTGGGCTTGTTTTTGTCTCAGCCAACCACCTGCTGTTGAACTGGAGACAATTTTTAGGAATACAGCCAAGCTTGGTTTACAGCTCTGGACCTTAATGAGAACAGAGAAAATGCCTACAGGACACTGTACCAGTAGTGCCTCATTCTTTTAAAAACTAAATAATTACCAGATCAAATCAAATGCCTTTAGAAAGCCTGTGGCAGAGTCATGTTCCAATTGCTTCTGGGCTAGCAGTGGAAATTTTTTGAGTTTGTGGAAGTGACCATGTTGCTAGAATACATTTGTCATGGCTTGCTGCCATCTTTTCTTCCTTTACTCTCCTCTTTGTTTTTGTACTCTGAATTGTTCCACAACCAAGCAAGAATTGTGAGTCGTGAAGTTTGCTGGATCCTTCCAATGTGAGTGTGGTCCTGGGCTTCTCTCAGACCATAGCCTGACCTTCTCTGCATGGGACTGCTTTTCTCTTTATTATTTCTCCATTAGCCAGGAAACCTGATGTGAGAACTGAATGTTGATATTTCAGGGAGAGCTGAACCAACAGAGAGGGCTTGTCCCATCAAACTTCTTGGAAGCTGTAACTTCAGATGGAAGCATGGCTGAAGAACTTCATTCAAAAGATAAAGAAGCTTTTCCATTGAGTGCTGAGAGCCAGGTAAGATTGTGTGACTCTGTGTAGTGCAGACATCCCGACTGTGACGTAGCTGGGGACTGGGCATTGCACAGCATGCCGCATCTGATGGAATCATTTAAATTATTGCATGCAGCTCAGTTCATCCCATGGGAGATGCTCAAAAGTTACATGAAGCTCCTCAGATACACTCATAGCCATGCTAAAGAGTTGTGGAGTTAGTGACACACAAACACCAATGCTCTTCCACCCATGCTGAGTTAGATAGCTCTTAATCCAGTCCGAGGTGCTTTCAGATGAATTTAAAACACACTGGGGAGTTTCCCAAACAGATCTGTGGGATGGATTGTGAGGCTTTGAAAGCATCCCACGGACGCAGGGAATTCAAAGGTTAAGCTAACCCCTTGCGTTATGTTGCTGATACTCTTGAAACGAATGCTTAAGCAGGAAATCTGGGTCATCTGCCAGATACAGTCAGTCCTCAGTGGGTGAGGCCAAAAGCGTAGACCTCCCTGGTCACTCCTGGACCTCATATGCTGTGTCATTCTAGAGAGTGGGGGCCAGGGAGGGACACAGCTTGGTCCCAGCTCAATCCTCAGTTCTTCTTGGGAGGTTATTGACACCATCAAGTGTTGCCAGATCCATAAAAGTGCGTAAGAGCAGGCCCAGCTTGGCTTTGAGCCAGTCCTTACGGAAGTGTGTGACCCTGAGTCATCCTCTGCAGAGCTCTCTGCTTGTGCCCGTGCCACTTGAGCTTTCCTGCTCTCCGCAGCGCTCCTTGTCCTGTATTTCATGCTCAGCTCTTGCTTTTCTCTGTACCCACCTCCCATCTCTATCTTCAAACTCTGACTGATGTCCCTTAGGCTTCACCTGCAGCCCCGTCTCTTGCTTCCAGGCATTTCAAGCTTTGTGGGTCCGCACTGCAGCCTCGATGCCTTCTTATGAAGGGCAAGCCTGACTCAGAAATAAGGTTTGTGGGTAGCTTGCTGGATCATTTCCTAAACTCAGAAGTTGTCTGGGTGCCTTGTGCTTACCTGTTTAGGATACTCAGTCCCTTTTCTCCCATCCCATAAGTGCTGGTCCATGCTGGGAAATTGCAGGTGGTGAAGCTCTTACTGCCAGGGTTTAAGA
>NW_010102888.1:0-6492 GCF_000699245.1 Pterocles gutturalis
GAGTACAGCAGCCTCGCAGCACACCCAGAGCTTCCCTGCCGAGCAGGGCGATGGGGACGAGCCCCCCTGCCACCCAAAGTGCCCCCCTCCCATCCTGGCAGTGCCCCCACCGCGGCTGATAGCGATGCAGGTGAATGGGGTGCAGGTAAATGTGGGCACAGGCAGCTGAGGCTGTGGATGGGTGCAGTCCTACCCGGCTGGAGACAGGCGTGCACAGTTCTGTGCGAGATGTGAACTTGCACAGCCTACCCGCACACCCCACCACAAAATGGAGGGGATTTAGGGATTGGAGCTAATCTGCTTCCCCACGGAGGTAACTGGAAGTGTTGCTCAGAAATATGGCCTGCAGCACAGACAAAGAAATGAATCGTCCCGTTATGATTTTTTTTTTTCCCCATCTCCTACCCAGCACATTTTCAAGTCAAAAATATATGGAGAGTTTAATGTAATTGCCACTGTGCCTTATCGGTAGCTTTCACTCTGCCTCCCCTTATAGGAGACTAAGTGAGAGCATTCAGTGCAGTTGCGAGATAAGAACTGAATAGAGCTGAAATCAAGGCCACACCAGCAAAAAGATACTTAAAGATTTTAGCAACAAACCTTGGAAGGCGAGGGGTGGTGGGAACAAACAGAAAAATACCACCACCACCAAAGCAGCGGTTTTTCAAAGCTTATCTCTCTACTAAATCCAACAGATTCTTATAAAGGACAGTAAAAAAAAACCCCAAAAACAACCAACAACAAAAACACCTTTCACATGTGCTCCAAAGCTTAAATACATTGAAGCTGAATACATTGATGCAACGAGATGAAAACATTACTCAGTAACCATTTTCTCCAAGGCCTTTCAGGAATAGTTCAACCATTATGCCAGTTTAAAAAAAAAAAAAAAAAAGTCATCTCAAGGCAAAGAACAAGCTTGGAAACTAAAGAACCTGAACAGTTAAAAAGTAGAAGCAACTCGACCAGGAACATATAATGGAAAACTCTTTGCAACCACCATTGCTGACAACTTCATGGACTTGAAGCTGGATTCTCTTTGCAGGAGGTGACTGCACATGAGCAATCCCCTTGATTTCCCCTCAACCCCTTCCCTGCACGAGCATTGCCCACACAAGCACAGCGGCTGTGGGGAGGGGGCTGCAGCTCCCGCAGTGCCTCTCTGGCTGCTCTGCCAGGGAGGGCAGTGGTGTGGGTGATGACACAACCCTCTGCCCAGGAATAGGTGGCAACAGAGCAAGTACCTACTTGAGGCCTCCTCCAAGATTTACGCTTCCGCGGCTGATGTCTGGCAAGAGGAGGCAGTTACGGCACTCAATCCTGCTTTTATTTTTAACACGGTTGTCACCCAGTAGCCTCACCAGCAGCAAGTTTTCTTCTGCAGGGCGCTGCCCCATGTTCTGCAGTGGTCAGGTTGTGAGATGAGACCTGCAGCTGTTGCTGGAGGCTGCAGCAGTTCCTTGCGAGGATGCCCTCGTTCAATGGGGCTTGGCAGCTGTGAGCGCCCTGCCCTTGATTTGGGCACAGCAGTCGAACGTTTCTGTGGGGAGCTGCCTATGTTGGGAGACTCTGGAGTGTTTTATGGAACTTGAGAAGGACTCATGGCTGCTCCTCTCTTCAAGCCCTCCAGTATTCTGTATATTATCCCACGATAAATTGCATAAATACTGAAAATAATTCTGGATTCAACAATTATTGGGGAACACACAACAAGAACCAAATGAGGAGTTACTATAGTTTGTACCCAACTTCTTTCTTCAAGAATTGCACCCTTTCAGCTTTGACCAGATACAAGATGGTACAATCCATATAGGTAGCCAACCAAAGAAACACTTCCAAGATTTCAGATGATCTTAAGTCCTAATGCTTGATAGTTAGCAATTCCTGAGTAACAGAGATCCCTTGGGAAACAAGGAAGGATGACCTTAGAAAGGAAGACTGCTCACAAACTATCTGAGATGAAAGCTGCAGATTCATTCCTGCAATGAGTTTGTGAGGGCTGCTGCCTCCCAGCTCTGCTCTCCTCTTCAGAGGACGTGCCACATGGAGACGGTCAAGCCCTGCATTTGCAAGTTAAGATCCATATTTCTCATTTTATGCACTTAAGTGTGTACTTGAGAGTACTGCTACAAGAGCTTGATGTCCTGTGAAAGTAGGCACATTTGCAAGGTTGGGCCCGCTGGGTGTATCTGGCTTATTTGAAGTTCTTCTTTCGATGTCATATGTTCATTAAGCCTATCATCTGTAATGCTCCTGTGATGACCTAGCGTGGGCCTTCACAAACTGAAATCCATAGCTGCTCTGGCATCTCACCTTTTGTTTGATTTTTCTTTCTGCTTTTCATTCTGTTTCCAGAGTCAGGAGAGAAAACCAAAGAGGGATTAAACTAGGTTCATCTGGATCATTCCAACTCTGCTGAATTTGAAAATACTGTGTGAAATTCCTTCTGCTGTCTGGCGTTTAATCACCAAGGGATTAGATGGAAACTAAAGTATTTGAGGTGTGTGGCACACTGCTGTTCTTTAAATATCTGCCATAAGAATGTGAGCTTCATAAGGCTACTGATAATCTTGAATTATTACCTGCCTTCCTGTGGTTTGGCGTGATTAACTCGAGGAAGAGATTAAAGCGATATTTACCTTTTTCAAGCAGTTCATCAGCTTGATCTGGACAGCCCAGCACCAAAAAAAAAAAAAAAAAAAAACCCCAAAAAAAACAAACAAAGGAAGAAACTGCTGGAAAGGTGTAAGGATTCAGCCCGCTCTTTCCCCAGTGGTCTCCTGATACCAGTCACAGTTGGGATGGAAAACACCAGTGCTTCAGGAAGGGCTGGTCAGCAGCAGGGTCCTTGAAGGTGGCCGGTTGCTCCAGCCGCTTGCAGGCTGGGTGCCTGGTGGAGAGCTTGCATGGGTCAGACAGGCTCTGGTCTGCCTCTCCCAGAAGAGCCAGGACTTGCCTCCACTGCAGACAGTGACAGCAAAACATGTCTTCTGGCTTTGAGCTGGGGACACCGTCCTCCTGGAGGCGGATGGCATTTCTCCCCAGGGGAGCTGCTGGCCCTCAGTTTTGACCAGGCAGGAGCTCCTGCCCAGCCTGGGGCATTTGCAGGACAGCCCCAGGGGAGTGGTTGGGGGAGTACCCCCCTGGCCACCCGCTCCATCACTGAGCTTCCTCACAACTTGCGTTTGATGGAAGAAAACAATGTTGCAAAAGACACTGGGATTATTTTTTTCATCCTGTTTTAATCTTGCTTTTGGAAATCCCTCACCGAGGAATCACTTTAGAGAAATTCAAATGAAAACAGTAATGGAGAAGTGCAACCGGTGTTATTTCGCTGTGATAAAGCCAAGCTGGATGGCAGGTGCTTGGGGAAATATGAAGGGAAATTGTTTATCAGAACTATTTTCTTTGATAAGTTTTGTCTTCTAGTAATAAAACCCTGGATGCTCATCTATAAAGCCTCCCATTTTTTGCTACCAGATGCTGGGGCTTGAGTCTTTGCCTGCATCAGTTTAACCCCTTTTTGTGCTTCTTTGCATTTCCAAGTTGGACTTAACAGGCAAACAAACATAACTTGGGAAATACCAGCTGCACACATTGCTCTCAAATGGAGTACAGGCAAGCAGCATCACTTGAACAGAGAGACTGAGCATTCAACGTAGTACCAAAACAAAAACACCAAAGGGTTTTGCCAGTCACCTGGATCACAGAAACTGGGATGAAAAAGAGCAGGTAGGTTTTTACAGTGCATTTTCCTGCCAAAGCAGGATTGTTCCCTGCAGTATCTTCTAGTGTACTTTTCTGGCCTGTTTTAAATGACCTTGGAAGATGGAGAGGGGTGGGAGGGGGGAATCTGCTAGTACCCTCTAGAGTCTCTTTGTTTAGTTTGAATAATATAATGTGGAGCAAGGGTTCAGAGACTTTAGCTACAACACAATATTTAATGTAATTTTTGCATGCTTTTTCATCTTTAATCTGCTTGCAATGCCTGCCACTGTGCTAGTAACATCAGATAGATGTAAAAAAGAAAAGTAACAAAAATAGTGGCAATACTCTATCTTTGCGTGATTGCTCTTAGCAGGAGATTGTCTTGGGTGCTTTCTTCCCCTGCGAGGAAAAATGAATAGTAAGAGCTGCGATGATTGTCAGTAAGCCTGAGAACAGCAGATGTGAGCCTGCACAGCTGGACAAAGAAAAAACTGCACTTTGCTGCCTACATTTGTGTTAAGGTTGCCCCAGGGATACCCCAGTGCCTACCGGGGACTTAGCATATGAACAGCGAAAGCCATCAGGCACATTTACATATATAAGAACACTTGGTGTCCTTTTCAAAATCAAAGAGAGCAACGATTAAAGCAACATAAAGGCAATTTGGCTGCGTGGTTTTTCTCTCCAATATGAGAACTGAGGGAGGAAATATTAAAAAAAATTAGGCTTGATGAGGTGAAGAATTTATTAATTAAACCAGCACATTTTCATTTCATTTACTGTTGTCTACCAGTTTATTACATGGAAATCTAAAAAGGACCTGATTTTGCCTCTCAGGCTGCAGCTGCTATGCCAGACAGTAAAGTTAGGTGTTGTAGGCAAGATTTTAATATTAAAGCTTCTTACACAGAAAGGGAAAAACCCTGCTAAATATGGAAAATTAAAAAGCCTCACTTCTCTCTATGGTGCTTTACTGTAGATTTGGACTCTGGGGTTTGCCACAATGTTTGCTGGGATTTATCATCAAGAAAAGCGTGGGGCAGGGGGCATTAAAACTATTTGAAAAAATTGTAATTTCCTGTGCTCCACAGAATCATAGAATCAGCCTGCACATGCTTATTGCAAGTTGTATCTATCAAGAAGCCGGTTTGCCCGCTGGCTCTGCTCACAAGGGCACCCGTTATCAGGGCAGAGCAGCAGGGCCTTGGGTGTCCGCCCATGATCCTGTGGCATTCCCACCTGGACTTGGCATTCCCAGCCCGGCTATTTCCTCACACTGGCAGCAGCAGCAGTTTCAAAACACAAAATGACGTCTCTAATTTGCCCAAGCAGAAAATAACAGGGAGCCTTCGAAGTGGAAGAGGTCCCACAGAGCCATCGAAAGACTATTGTGTCTGTGGGATGCAACAGAGTGAACTCTGGGTTTGTGGTCCAAAATGACAGATTTATGCTGAGAGAGGTGGGACGGAGTAAGAAAACTCGAGTGTTTCTATGCAGCAGAAAATATCAATGCTGTTACTTGTTTCTATTCTGAACCACAACAGGAAAACGCAAAAGCCAGAAATTAAGTGTGAAAAATACTGGTGTGTCTAAATGAAATAAATGTTTTAGCCTGGCATTACAAAAGCAGAACACAACAAAGTATTTTTGTTCTATCAGGGCAACAAAAAATAATACAGTAAAACCTGGTATTTTGCCACAGTGATTTTTGGTTTTGCTAAGGCCATTTTTTTCATATGACTGAACAAAATAGGAAAGAAAGAAACCCGACAGTGCTTTCTGGGATGTTGGAGCCAACAAGATGCTAATTTAGCTCTCTGACAGCCTGCATGCTCTGGGATGCCTTCCAGAGCCCTGCGAGAGCTGGGGGACCTCACACACTGGCATCGGGATGCTGCTGCCCCAGTGCTCTGGGGTTAAGGGTCTTTGCATCATGCTGCACCCCTCCTCAAGGGCTCAAACCTTCCTGCTGGGACACCCCTGTCCTCATGCTGCTCCCATCTGCATAAGCGCACCCCAAAATCAGAGAGCCTGGTAAAGCACTGTTTCCCATGGGATCAGGCTCTCCTGCTTGGTACCCGAAGGCAAAGCTGTGTGGATCATGCAGTGCAATTTGGAGGAAGTCAGATTAATTTTGGCACAGGTGATGGAGCACTCTTGTGTTGCTCCTGTTGGTAATTAAGAGAAAGCAAATCACAGGGGAGGACAATAGAAGTATTAATTAACAACACTTTCAATAAGAGAAGTTTAAAAAAGGTTGGTTTATGCCTGGAGAAAATCCTTAAATAGGGTAATCACATTGTTGGGCATTTGACAAATGTGCACTAATAACTAAATGGTGGTATTGATTACACATTTAGATAATCACCAAATCCTCCGTGCCATTGCAGGAATGTCCCAATTCCGCTGTCTCAAGCTTTGATTTCAAGGAGTGAAACATCACAGAATCATAGAATAGTTTGGGTTGCAAGGGACATTTAAAGGTCATCTACTCCAACCCCCCTGCAATGAGCAGGGACATCTTCAGCTAGGTCATGTTGCTTAGAGCCCCGCCCTACCTGGTCTTGTGTGTTCCCAGGGACGGGGCATCTACCACCTCTCTGGGAAACCTGTTCTTGTGCCTTACCACCCTCACTGGACAAAGTTTCTTCCTTGTGTCTTGTCTGAATCTACCCTCCTTTAGTTTTAAACCATTTCCCCTATTGTAACAGGCTCCACTAAAGTTTATCCCCATCTTTCTTATAAGCCCCCCTGAAGTACTGGCAGGCTGCTCTAAGGTGTCCC
>NW_010102888.1:6502-10542 GCF_000699245.1 Pterocles gutturalis
CAGGGCCCCCGCGTCTCCACCCGGAACACCCCCGCCTCCCAGCCTGTCCTCACAGGGGAGGTGCTCCAGCCCTCTGGCCATTCAAGAATGTGGACAACCACGTTTCCCTCACTGACCTTTGCCTGAAGAATCTACGTACGATCTCACAAAGCCATGGCAGCTGCGGGCTGAGCAAAAGGTGCTGCTGAGGCCTCTGACCTGCTGGGCACCGGGATTACCTGGGACAGGATTAGCTGGGACGGGCAGCGACCTGGGGGGTGGACGGGGGGAGGCAGAAGGACCCATCGACGTGGTGGGCCTGGGGCAAGCGCACAGGGGAGCAGCATCCCCACAGGAGATCGATCGGCAGCTGGTGCTGCTCACCTGATATTTTGCTGGGTATCACAGCAAAATGTAGAGGGCTCTTGCTGAAACGGGAGGACTTTTCCGAAGCGCAGGTTACTTTCCGGCCCTGCCCTACCTTTGCCACAGCACTCCAAAACATGCATTTTTAATGAAACCAGCAGAGAGAGGGCAGCAACTTTTCAAACAAAAGCAATTGCCATTTTCAGGGATGTATAACCACCTTTTATCACAACACAAAACATGAGGCATTTTGCTTCAAGCAGAGGTTATTTTTTTCCCCCTCCAAACCTACAATAATCCAATAAAAGAGCCCGCTAGCAGGATCCTGAACAACATGTGACCTGTTCTCATCAGCATCCCACCGGTGTTCTGGCAAGGCACCTGATGCCCGCAGCACTCGCTGGTGCGGCCGCACTTGGCCGATACACCCAACAGCGTTCAAAGGCAAACAGTGGCACAGCTTATTGAAGCCACAGCAGCTTCTCTGTGCTCAGATTGCCATGAAATTGCCACCAGATTTTTCATATTATCATGATACCAGGTGTCCTCTTTTATATAAAATGATATCCAGGCAAGTAAGAGAAATTCAGTTACTCCATGCTGGGGAGTATGAACAATATTAATTCTGTCTGATAGAGACTTTTAGAGACATTCCTTCATGCTGACAGAGATTAAGAAGCAATAAAGGTCACCCAATGAGTTTCCAAACCAGATGAATTCCTAAAAAGTGCTGGACTGGGCCACCTTTAACATAAACTGGTTGTTTCAGCACTGCTTAGATAATGAACAGTTTAGCCTCAGCCGTGCAAAGAGCACATTTCTGCCCTTGCACGTGTGAACTCCTGAGAGCAACACAGCTGCCGCTTTGCTTTGGTCTCCTGTTTGGGACAGCCAGCCTTTAATAGCATATAAAATTTAGTTTTTTGTAACAAGAATGTAGGTAAACAAGTTACACTTAGCAGGGGCAGAAAGCAAAAAGTAGGGACTCTGGAGCCTTTGTCATCTTTCCAGAGTTTTCCTTTCCTGGCTGTTTCTCTTTATGGTTTTCCTTCACATTGGCAATGCATTTTTCCATTGGAAAAAAGGTAATTTTTTTTCTGAGTCATCTCTGCAGGAAATCTCCCGTTCTGGTGGGGTCCTCTCCACCAGGCAGTGGTGGGTGCTGGCATCCACTGCTGCCTTCCCCAAGGCAGATCCCATACCTTGGTGGTGGTGTTGAAATAAAAATACAGACATCCTGTTAATAGCCAAACTGTGGACAATTCCCAGTGTGGAATTTGGTTTCTGAAATTACAGGCCCAACCAAACCAGGCCTGAACCAGTAAAATTCAGCTGTGCTTCCTCTGACTTGTAACTGGTTTTTCAGAGAGGTTTTCAGTGAAATTTCTTCGGCAATTCCTGTGTTGTCGCCTGACTCATACTGAAACACAAAATCATTATTAAAGTGAAATTGTAGCAAAGGGGGTGTGAATACTTGGTATTTACCAGTTTAAAATGCATTAGAAACCATATTTTGCAACAGAGCACACTTTGTCCAATAATTAAGTACTGTATTATTCGCAAAAGCAAGCCAAAAATCTGTCATATGGGGCACAGAGGAAGTCAAGTGCTTAAGAAATAACAACTTTGAAATGTAAGGTTAACTTATTCTTCAATAAACCTTCATTTATCCTCCTGACACATGTAATCTTTGTGTTCAGCATCCCACTCGCTTTCCATCCGCAGCCCCCATCCACACCAGCAGGAAAGAGGATGCTCAGCATGAAGGATGAGGTGTTTGCACATCCTGAGGATGGGCAGCAGTACCAAGTACACTGCTGTGAGCAGTGCTTCCCAACTGTGGGAGCAGAAATGCATGCCAGGGTGGGGGCAGAGGTGCCCCCTCAGCCCCTCCCGACAGTGCAAAATGATGAGAGAGAGGAGTCGGGCAGGTTGCTGAAGCCTCCATCCCTGAGGAAAGACCCCAAACCCATTGTGTTTTGCTTCTGTTAAAGGGTGATTTGCTGCAGGAGGGCTGGTGGTGCCGTGCAGGCATCAGTCCATTGCCCTCCCTGTGGGTTTGCAGCATGGGAGCAGCATCCGTTTGCCTGATGCACGACTGTGTGGGGGGGGACCTGGCCCCCATCCAGGGCAGGAGCCCAGCTAACCCTGTTTGGGTTTTGTGGTGCCATAAAGCACAGGGGGCTGTGGAGGTGGACATCCAAGGTGGTGGGTTTGGGGAAAAGAAATGCTGCAATGATTTATTTGCTTTTTAAATTAAAACTCAAACTGTTGCTGCAGAAGAAGGGACTGAAAAACATCCCCCAAGTCTGGGAGTTCGTATTTACCTTCTCACCAGCTCTGCAGATACTTAATTTGAACGTTGCTTCATCTCCTGTCTCCCTCATGTATCATCTCTAATTAAAGTACACACTCTGCACTTACCCAAACGAGGATGTGGGAGGCAGAAGAGGTTCAATCTCATTTTCTGCTGTTGTATTGCCTCTGCAGAGCCAACCACAGAGGAACCAGGGTCCTGCTCAGAGCCCAGCGGCTGCAGCGCAGACCTTTCCCTTCACCACTGCTCCTTGTGATGGAAATCCCTGTGTGAGTGGCAACATCAAGGGGAAAGGACTCAGTGAAAGTGGCCGTGACTCCCTGGGCAGATGGGGCGAGGATGGTAAGGAACACACCTGTGCTGGAGAACACTCTGTCCCCAGCTGAGGAAGCCAGAAGAGCTCTGCTGACAGCAGCCTCATAGGGCAGTGCTTTGGTGCCTCCATGCCCTCAAAACACACCTCCTAACTTCCAACTCATGTGAAATTTGAACAAAGCCTTAGGGCTGTAAGGGTACATCTCCCCCAGCCTGCACCCCAGAGAGACACCCCTCTGACGTGTCCCCCATGTCCACTTGCTCCCAGCCAGTAAAATGAGGTTGCTGACTTCTCCCCAGCTTTCTGGTTCCAGGCTAGAAGTCTGTCTCTCTCACCCTCCCCACAGCACCCCTGCTCCACTTCACTCCCATCCCAGCCCAAATGTGGGGGTGTTTTTGTCAGTGCCCAGTTCTGCAGCCACACTGGTCCCCATGCTCATTGTGGCCCCTTCTGCCCCACGATGCTACAAGTGGCATCACGTGTAAGGGGTAATGGGAGACTCTAAAGCCTCTGAATGCCAGGGAGGGAATACAGATGTTATTAGGCTCAGAGATTATCTGTGCCTTAAAAGGTTCAGAGAGATGGTGTCAGAGAAGGAAACACTGGACGCAGCATGTTTAACATTTGGCCAAAGTAATTCACTTGTCCTCATCTAAAGCACCAGCGTGCGCTCTGTTCTACATGAGCCAAATGCACTCGTGTCCGTAAAAGCTGGGGAAAATGCTGCTGAGAAATTCCACAGCTCTGAATAATTAATTCCCAGAACTATAAAAAGCTATGAGGTGATGAAATTTAGAAAAATCTAGTTTTAGGATAATTATAGTACAAATCAGGAAAGCACTTGGACCCAAGACAGATGCATTAGTAGGACAGCCGAGCACAGTGGGTCAAATTCATACTCAAAAGAACTGCGTAGTCTTCTACAGAGCTCCTCCCAGCATGGATTCAGCACAGGGAGAGAAAGCAGACCCCTCAATTAGATTGATGAAGTGAGTAGAAATCTAAAATAGCACCTCTTAATATAGAAAACATAAAAGAAAGGAGTGAAATTGTTCCAGGTTA
>NW_010102888.1:10573-23607 GCF_000699245.1 Pterocles gutturalis
TAGCATCCCTGCCCCAGCTGTAAACAGGGAATGGTATTTTCTAAAATATTTTGTTATAACACTAGTTTAACCAGCTTCCCCAGCCCTGCCTCTACCATGTCTACTGTATTACAACTGGTCCTATAAAATGTCCGTTTGTTTGCAGACCTTATCACATTTGGGGTTTTTTCAAAGCTACAGATGCTGGAATTCATGTGTTGCTTGTGAACGCAGACCTTCAATTTTCAAACCAGTTATATTTCTAGTCTGTATTTTTCATGGCACTTTTGAAAACATTAACCCTGAGCCCTGAGTCACCAGCAAGCAAACACAGATGCTTTCTTCCAGTTTCCCAGTTTTTAAGCCAGTCGTTACCATGTCCAGTTTAAGATGCTGAATCCTCCGGACTGCTTGTTTAACTCACCACTGTAAAGTAGGGGCAGACTCTTGCCTTTACGTGTTCCTTTCTGGTAAAAGAGCATACCCACAGAGAGGCAGAAGTTTATTGCCTTTTTTTAATAACAGCAACAGATCGCCTGAGAATTCAGTTTTATGCAAGCCAGAAGTGACAGGCTGCTCACAGACTAATAAACAGGGAGATTATCACTGCTCCAGGAGAGCTCTTTTAATGTCCAGTGCCTTGGTTCAGTGTGGCTCTTGGTGGCACAGGACCAGGTACTTCTAGTAGTACCTCGCAGACAGACACGTGCACAATGGCAGAGGGGTCTGTCCCGTGTCAGCTCATGTTTCCATGAGCTTGCTGTAATGGTATTATTCCTTCCCAGTATGAAGTTCTTTGCTACAGTCATAGCATGCTATCAATGCTATCAGTCTTTTCATAGTGGTGAGACATAATTTTCTATAGGCTTCATTTATTAAGATCATTGACATCTTTCAAACTGAAAGGCTCTCCTATAAACCCATACCATTCCTTGAACTTAAAATGTGGATAAGAGGAGGCATGTATTATAAGCAGATATCCTCTCCTCATTTTTAAGTGCAGGAGCTGTTTGACACTACGTAAAGCAACAGAAGAGAGGAAGCAAGCATCACTGTATCAGTCAAAAATGCATCCAGCTCTGCTGTGGGGTTCTTGCTGCAAGTGGAACAAAAGGCCATCTCTATGAGACTCAGCTCTTGAGAGCTCTTAAGCTCTTAAGTGGGTGGCAGGTAAAGCATCACATTTCCCATGTGTCCAAAAACATTAGGGTCAATTGAAGAGAAGAGCATGTGGTAAGGGTACAGATGATGAAGAAATGGAGAGCATGTTTATTAGCTTATAGGCAAAGCAAAGCAAGTGGGAGCTGTGAGCACAGAGGAGGGCAGGCTGACAATCCAAAGCAATGCTGACAAGTTGGGGAAAAAGCCTGGAAAAAAGGATGCGGTTCAGTAGAGACGTGTGTGAGGCAGGCAGGAACAATCAGCTGTGCAAACACAGACTGGATTCAGCTGCAGCAGCTCTGCCAAAAAAGGGTCTGAGAGGGTGGCTGTGGATTGCAGAGTGAACATGAATCAACAACGTCAAGTTGTTGTAGAGAAGACAGATGTTCTGGGGTAGATAAAGGAGCAATGGGAAATTACCCCTCCACACCAGCCAGCATGATGCATTGTGGCTTGAGGTGTGGCACTTGCAGGGAGCCCAGCTGTTGAGCAGGGAGATGAAAAGACCCCGAGAGCAGGGGCTGACTGAATTGGGGCTTAGCCTAAATATGCAAAGTATGAAGGGAAACATAATCCTCCAGCTATGTAAAGTGTTGTCTTAAGTGGAGGGGGATGTCTGTGGTGAACAGGAGCGATGAGCTTAAATTAAAGCAAGTAAGAGTCAGAGCACGCACGGGGAAAAAAATACGGCAGGTAAGGGCTGCAAACCACTGGACTGGATCACTGGGTGAGTTGAAATTTCCATCACACTACAAACAGGTCAGATAAGTGGTGGTTACAGATGATAAAGTGGTACAACCTGCCTTGAGGCTGGAGGAAAGATTAAATGAGCCCTTGTGAATCTTCCTAGCCCTGTTTTTCTGTGATTTATCAAAGGATGTGCAGCTGCAATTTTCCACATTTTCAGGGTTTAAAAATGCAGCTCTTCTGGCCAAAACTGCAGTGGAGATGTTGGGAGAAAGTGGAAGCCCTCTTGTCCAAGCCCAGTGACATCCCACCACTTCTGGAGCAAAGCCCCCATGAAGCTACCAGTGAGCTGTGCTCCAGTCTTCTTGGGAGCTGAGAAAGTAATGCTCAGAGCTTTTCTCTCCAGTTTTTGTGGAACTAAAATATGAACAAAAAATTATGGATGGGCCTAAATAAGAGCAATATTTCAGTTCATATTCCAAGTTGCTTAACCCTTTCCTCTCCCATCATCCCTTGTCAATATCTAGGCCTCCTCAAAGTCAAGGTGAAAGAAGAAAACTCAGATTCCTGTCCTGGAAGTGCCAATGCCAAGCTGTTGACTTTTCTGAATTCCTTCTGCTTTTGTAGCAGAAATTATTCACAATTTGAGATTCACACAGCCCTTCAGTCCCCCAGAAGCTATTATGAATATGTTGGCTCAGTTCTAGTTCTTTCTATTGCTATTTTGGGGGGAAGCAGCAGTGCCTCCTGCTGCCTGACGGCATGGTGGGTGACTGCAGACAAAGCCAGACTCTTTGCAGATACACATCACAAGAGGACAAGGGACAGCAGTCACTGAAGCAGCAGGGGAAATTCTTGTTAGAAGTGAGGAAGAAATGTTTATCCTGAGGGTGGATGGTCAAGCACTGGGAAAAGTTGCCCAGGGAAGCTGTGATATCTCCATCCTGGAGTTTCAAAACTCAATGGGACAAGGCCCTGGACAACCTCACCTAACTTTGAAGTTGGCCATACTGTGATCAGAGGTGGAACTAGGACCCCAGCAGATCCTTCTGTGATGCCAATGAAGATAAACCAGAAGTTTTCTAAGGGACAGCAGACTTTCCCATACTGCTTCATACCTAGAACACACTTTCTCAATGGATTTAAGTTGGCAACAATTATCGTGTGTCCCAGGCTACCCCTGTCCCACCCAGTGCCACCAGGCAGCTGACCCAGGACTTGCTGCTGGGTCTGTTCCACACCACATCCTATCCCTCCGCTGTCCTTGGCTCACTTCTCCTGCTGGGCTTGGAGGCTGGTTGATAAGGACAAACATCTCATTTACCTGTTTTGTTTCATTACAACAGAATGAAAATGAGGTACATATATCAATATGGTCTTAAAAAAAGAAAAACGAACACCCTTTCTTTCATTGCTGTGCCACTGCAGCGTGGGAGAGGACAATTTTTGCTAACTCCTCTCCCTTTCTCATAGTGTTTGTTGTTTTTTTTTAGGGGCTTAGTAAATCCAACAAATGTCAGCCAGAGAAGACACACCATAGCAGTAATGGCTGTAATCAGTACCATCCCAAAAAGCGCTTTACAAAGACTGCAAAATGTTCTCCCTATCTGAAAATATAAAAGTGAAAAACATCAAGACTAATGTTACTCAGATCACAACAAACACCTTAAAGCCCTGAGGGCAACCGATCCTCCCAAGTCTCGCACGTGTTTTCACATAGGCTTTGCTCACAACTGCACCAAGGAGTATTTGTCCTTGCTTTACCTGCTGAGCGTCTAGCTGTGATTACAGGTCACCAGAAAGGGCAGAAGCCACTCTGACTTTCAGAGTCAGGGTGATTTGGCAGAACAGGGCTATTAGGAGATGAGTGTCTTGTAACCAAGCCAGTTTAGCACAGCTCTGGAAACCCTATGCTGATGCAACCATGACAGTATACATGAGGAACTATCCTGTCTTCTTGCAACACTTTTTTGCCTATTAGCTAGACAATAATTTTTTAGGAGTGTCCTGTTTCTTTGTATAGAGGTCAGATATCTACAGCCAATATTATGTTTAAAAACAGCACAGAAACTTCTTGGTTAAAACATTAAAAATCTGAACGTACCTTTTCATCCACCATTATAAAGGGATACGCAGGGTTGCCAGGGCTTCCATGGCCTCCATGGCGTGGCTCTCCCGACAAGCGGGGTATTTAGTCGTAGGTGGTGCTAAAAGAGCCTTTCCGGGTGCTTGCATAGGGAAAGGATGGACGAGACAATCGATTTGCTTGAATTTAAAAAGACAGATTTATGAAGAATAATTGCTTTCTAACTTGGCAGAGAATGTGCACTGCCTTTAAGGGATTCACAGCTGTGTCCTGTTCTCAGGGAGTTAACTGAGCTCAGAAAAAAAGATTTGAGGTATTCTTCCTTCCTTAATTCAACATAGCTGAGAATCTCACAGGATATTTCTGTTTGAATCTCAGCAGGCTTTCCATTTCAATGTGCTGGCAGTGAATATCTGTCACACTGATGGCATTTTCTACATGGAAAGTATCATCAACACTTAGAGTAGATAGCAGCATATACATCACCCAAATGGCTGACTGTGTTGTAGGAAAAGCAAGATGGGCTACCTTTTTGTCCGGCTACGAATGCAGGTTGCCTTGAGCAACATGAATTCTGCAGCCAGATTACCAGATTTTGTACCATTTCTGTGCTAGACTGACAGCTCTGGCATTTAGCTTCATTTAAAGCTAAGCCACAATTAAGTACAAAACAAATAGATCAGGCAGCAGAACCACTCATGTTCGTAACAAGCTTCCAAACTTCATCCATCATTTCCTGCAACTCTGTGCGAAGATGTCTGACTCTCACCTTTTAAAAAGACAGATTTTTTTTCTTTTAAAGTTCATATTTGCACAGTACTTGAACACAGCTGGAAAGTCCCTGTATAACCTTCTTGCCAGGGAAGAGGAGGCAAAATCCTCTGCAGGAGCTCCTGAGAAGTGACCACAAAATTAAATGAGTAATACAAAAACCATGAGCCCGAAAGAAGACGGAAAAGTAAATTTCATCTCCAAACCAATCCTTATTTCCTTTTTTTTTTTTTTTCTTATGGATACACAGCACTGCTGCAATAGACCTATATGATGTTGATCGTATCAGCACTGAAACAAGTGTTTATAGGAATATTATGCAGCCATCACCAGAACTGGTTTGCAAACCCTCTCAAATATTACCTATCTTCCCTGACTCAGACTCTGAAGCTCATAATTTATCTTCTTTTACTTATATGAAGAACCTGAGTAGAGCTATAGAATCGTATTCCCAAGGTAAATAATTAACACTGACAGAAACAGCTGTCCTGTGAAAACCATGTTTCCAGGAAAGTGCATGAACCCTGAATTCTCTGTATGTTAAGCACATCATTTGTCTGCTGAAAGTATGTCTCAAGGACAGTTTCTTTTATGTGGACTTTTGCGAGGCAAGAAAAACCCTGTTGTGACATGCACAATGTCTGTTAGGCTCTGCTGGACACAGAGGGACCCAGACATTGCCCAAGACCAGGTTAGGACCCAGGGATGCCCCAACTCCTCCCTTCAGTGCTCAGAAAGGAAACCCTGAGCTTGGTCCCAGCCTGGGGACCGAGGGTGCAGGGGACAGTGCTGCAGACCCGTGCCTCGTTTTAGACTCAGTCTAAGTGCAGATGAAGCATCACTCAACATGAAATTTATGTCAATATATTGTTAATATTAAATTGTTAAATAATATATTTCTGCTAAATCCAACATTTGAGAATTTTGAATTCTGCTCTGTTTTAGAACTGAGACTCTGACACACTTTTTTTGTGTTGATATGATGATCAAAAAGGGCCTAAATGGCCATCTCTGCCAGAAAAGCATTGCCCTAGAGGGGTACTTTTTCATTCTTGTTTTAAATATCCCCTTATTTCCCTGAGAGGCCATCCAAAGGTCTGTTTCATGACCTGCATGTAGAATTTTTCCTAGCACTTACAGGATACGCGTATGCTAAAAGCATGCAGAAGTCAAATGAGGCTCCAGGACAAATTTCCAAATGAGTAAGTACAATTATTTGAGTTTACTCTTGCAAATTCATTCGTATTTTCTAGCAGATCTACAAACAAGCATTCAGCAACCATCATTCATATTGCATCCCATCAAGGTGGTCAAACTCAGGATGTAACTAGGAGCACAGGGGAAGGTCTCTTTCCTATACTAATGTCACGGCTGCACTCAGACAGCTCAGAGCCAGCAGCCCCTTGCACTGCTTCTCAGGGGCCTGCCGACACTGCTCAGTGGTCTCCTGGCACCCATGCCCCAAAAAGGGTGCACCCCTAAGCTCCCTGCAAGACAAATCACCTCTCACAAAAGCCTTCTTTGTTGGATTCAAGAGCACTACTCTTGTATTGGAAATATATTGCTTGTACAAATGTTACCTCCAACAAATATTTTGCAGAAACTCAAGGCTGCTTCTTCAAAACGAGCCTCCGTCTGTCATTCACAACTGAAATACTGCTGCTCACATCTCCCTGGCTCTGAATGGAAGCGCAAAGCACCCCACACATCGCCAGCCTCCTGCCTTCGTGACTCAGCTGCATCACTTACTTCTTCCCCAGCCTTTCACTTCTGCTCCCAGCCAAGGTACCACACAGCCTGTGCTCAAGCTGCGGGCCTCTCACTTTCCAAAGATCCAATGCCCCTTGGCTACCTGCTCAGTTTAATACCTGCTTGGTCCATTCATTGCATCTCCACACTGACCCTGCCCAAATGCTTTCAACCCTTCACAGCCCTTTCACTGCCACTCGGGATGCCTCTCCTGTCTGAGATAAGCAGACCCTTAACCCAGATGGCAAGTAAGTGATAGGCTTTGCTGTATGAAGGGGATTGGACCGCTTTGCCACAGAAACATGCAGTGTTCTTTATTTTCCGCAGCCAGTGTTAATACAAAAGACATTAAGTTCAATATCTCCTCTCACCTCTATTTCTCTCCCCTGAAGTATCCTGTGGTATGATGTGCTCTGCCAATCTGTCCCAGCTGTCTTGATGAAGCTTGGCAAAGCAATTCAGTCCTTGGCTGATATTGTATAAGGTATTAGAGTTCTGAAACATGTCTGCCAGCATTTTGATGGTATTATTCAAATGCTATCACTAGAGACTCCCCACCATCTTCTTTTGCTTCATATCCCAGCTCCTTCCTGTGCTTTTTATCCTGCTCCTATTCCTACTCTCAGATTACCCCTGTCTATCTTTACATCTGTTCCCCACTCACTAGTCTGCCTCATCATCATCTGCTTTTCACAGCTCTGTTCTATACATCCATGTGCTTCAAGTGCAAGCGTAGCATTTCTTCGCTCTTGGCTCCAATGCCCAATTACAAAGGAAGAGCTCCAGAGACTGGAGCTGGGCTGGAGCCTTGGATTTGGAGATGAAATCACTCAAGAACTTACACACACGACCATATATCTAAGTGTACGTGAACTAGTGATTTTTTTTTTTTTTTTTCACAAGTTTGTTTCTTGGCCAGTTCTGGGTGAGAGGGAAAATTGAAAACTGATCCAGTTGCAAATCAAACCCTCCTACTGAGCTTCAATTCCTGCTCAAAATCAAGGCACTGCAGTTTGAGCTAAAGAAATCCAAGAATTCTGAATTAAGGAAATTAAACTGGTTTGTGTCGGACTTTTTCCAAATTTACTGGAACAGATTTGCTAAAGCTTGCAAAACCACCGAGCTCTGGGATAAGCAGTATAACTCATTTGGATTCAAGCTTATTTGACAAGGCAGAAGCAACTAAGAACAGGACTTGAGAATGCAAATTTTATAGTAACTCTAAGTCTACACAGCTGTGCAACTTTAAATGTCCTTCTCCTCCAAGACTCTGAAAGCATAGAGAAAAGGTAAGCCTTGATGAAATACAAGTTATCTGTAATAGTCTTCATATTTGGTAACGTACAAAATTAGAGATTAAACAAGCTTTATCTCATTAAATGCCAGAAAAATGTCAAGTTTTATTGCTAGTAGTCATCTTGAGCCTCTCCTAAATACCCAGTTCAAACTTTTGAAAGAGAAAAAATGCAAGATTGAGTTACAAGCTGAAGGAAGACCTTTCACAGTAACGTATTATAGCTCAGGAATCCCTTGCTCAATTACCTAAAAAAGTAGGTCTCTGTGTTACCCTGCACCACATGACATTTCCAAGTAATTTGGGCCTGTCATGGGCTTTAGTTTACCCTCAATTAGAAAGAGGTTCTCACCTCAAAGCAAAGCTGACATTTGCTCTCATTTGCTGATGGTGATTATGTGTTTACCTAGGACTCAACACAGCAGAGCCCCAAGCTTTGCCCTTTGAGTGTTACAACAATATGAATCAACAATATTGCTTCTCTATTACCAGCACAGTTTTCCCCAGCTCTTTCTTTCCATCTCTGCATTCCACAGAAGCGAGTGCCGTTGCTCCCGCTTCAGTAACAGCAATAGCTACAGTCTGGCTCACATCCTGTCCTGACCCTAATGCTGCAGACTGCCCTTCCCACCCCAGTCCTCCTCCACACGTGCAGACCCAGATATTTGTCTCTGAACTAGAGCGGGACCTCTGTCCTCTGCTTAGTGAGTATCCACAGCTCCTTTCCAGAGGAGCCTGGGACACTAGTTTATCTGGACTTGGGGATGTAGTTTACCCAGCCATCTATGGTAAGGAGAAAAAAACAATGCCTCTGGCTTAGGGATCTGCTAGAAGTTGTTTCAGGTCTTCATGAAAACTTTTCTCCTCGCAGATCACAAGGCGCTGGACCATCCCCAAACACATGCACCCAAGTTGGCGCTGAACCTATCTACACAACACAGCCCCCAGTCAAGGCGGCTTCATCCCACCACCCTCATCCTCAGCCACATGCTCTTTCTGCAGTTGCTGTCACAGTCTCAGTGGAGGACTCCAGCACTGCAGAGGCCCCTTTGCCACTCCACCTTCACGACTTCGTCTTTACAGATCTCACTGTCGTATGTTGGGGTGTTGCTGTCTCTAAAAACAAACGCGTGCAAACACCCACCTTCAAATGGCCGAGCAGCATCAGCTACTGCTTGCCTCTTGCAGACCCTCACGAAGTTATAAAACTCACACAGCACGACTATAACAACTATATGGTAGATTAGCAGATCTTCCACTGCACAGAATTTTAACACACAGAGCCCAATAGCACCTTTAGTCATTTACCACAAAGGATGATACAAACTTCAAAAAGGAAATAGAGCTCCTCTTCTCAATAACTCGGAAGAAGATATGCTCTTTCAAGACTCCATAAATATATCTTCTCCCATTATGTAAAATTAATTTCCGTATCAGACTAAGCCAAAGAATTATTGGGATGAAATGTTGCTTAAAATGGTCTGTGTTACTGATTTTATCAGTTACTACTTACAGCTTTAAAAAAGTCAATGCCATCTAATAGTGTCCATATTTTATCTGTTGAGAAATCTAATACTCTCAGAAAAGAGACAATATCAGACTGCATGGTCATTCTTAGAGAAAATACAATTTTAAGAAATCTAATCTTGAACAATAAGAGAAAGAAAATGGTGAAACTTGGCTGCCGTGTTGCATATGCGTGTGGAAGGAGAGAAGAAACAAAATTATAGTGATGAATAGGGAGAACATCTTACAAATAATGCCAGCATAAAATATTCTTTGTTTCTGGTTTTGGTAATGAAAGATAAGAAGATTGCTGCAGTATCGCACCAATACTATGAGTGCATTGTATTTAACATATAAATTAAAATTCTGTCAATAATCCCAGGTACAGAGTGGCATGCACATGCAGAAGGTATTAATTTCTGAAATTCAGGTATGCAATGGTGGATGTTTCGTAATCATATTAACAACTCTATCTCCCATAGTTTATGTAATGTGGTACCACCCATACGCTGCTGTTTACCCTGTGGTAGCATCTGGATGCCCTGACCTGGGATCCCGTTATGTGAAAGCTGCAGTTTCAGCTGACAAGGGCTGTGGCTGCTCCCACTGGATACCAACACATGGGTGAAAGGCAGGGAAAGGCAAGCAGTGCCTAGGCAGTAAGTGAATCCTGAAAAAGGAGCACATCTTGTCTTGCGCCTGGCAGAAGTAAGCCTAACTAGATTAATCTAGTAGTGATGAAATTCTCTCTCCAAGGGATACTCTCCCCTCCCATTATACAGCAACTGTGCAGAGCTTGCTTACTGCCTCACCTAGTCCAAGGCAAGCCCATGCACACTTCCATCAACAGCATTGAGCTGCATTAAAAAGCCTAAAGAGGCCTTACTAATGCCTTTCAAAATGAACACCACTGCAACACGCCAGTGTTTCACATGTGGAAAGGCGAAGCACATTTTTGCACTGAGGCAGGTGAGTTTAGAGTACTGGACAGCGAGTTGTGTTAGTTACTGGCTCCCAGCTGCTATTGCAGGTTGTCGTCTTTGGTGTGGACAGGGCCATCTGAGTCCTTTATCCACCCTTGCGAAGCACTTTGTCCTGTCAACACCCCAGGCTGACTCTGGCCAGCCCTGTCCCTGTGCTGACAGCCATCCCCTCCCTGCTGCCTGCTGCGCCAGTCTGGGGAGCTGCGGCGTGGGGTGGGGGTCCTGGCAGTCCCCCTGCCGCAGCTGGCAGCAAGGATCCCGTCCCTTCCCCACATGCTTTTTCGCACCCTGGTGGATATCAAATAATCCCCTTCCAGTGCCTGGCAAAAGCAGCTCCCATGGGCAGGGATGGGTTCTTTCTGAACTGCTCCAAGCCACCCAGCAGGCAGTACCTGCGCAGGACTCTAGTCCCTTCCTCTTGCTTTATCCTGTGCCATTACTTGTTCCTGCACTACATTAAGGGATGTGTTTTTCTCCTCCCTGTTTCATATTTTAAAGAATCAGCTTTGTGAGTGTTCTGGCTGCCTGAGCTACGCCAGCAGTGCTGCACTAGCTCAGAGGGCTACGCTGCCAGTGTGAGCCTTGTTTTGAAGCTGATAACCCCATTGCAGATATTTTGCTTGAGCAAGTTTAATACACAAAATTACAGCATGTAACATCCTCCCTTTTCAATATAGTTCTATTCATATTTCCTTGGCTAAAAAGGATTTTTTTCTTTTTACATTTTTAATCAGCTTTTTAAGACTAGCTCCATCTGCTTGACCTGGTCCATCCACAAAATACCACAGTCAAAACAAAATCTGCCCGATGGTACTAGATCATTGATTTGGAGTGAGAGTGTCTGCTCTAAAATTCTGCCTCAAATCAGCAATGGAGATACCATCTCCCTAATCAGGTGGTCTGTTATAATTTGCTTTAAAAAGCTACATGTGATAAAAACAAGTCAGCTGACTCCCTGAAACTTTTAAATGTCATTATCTATATAAGCATCTTATGACTGAGTTTAACATATATGTTATCCAAATGCTTATTGCAGTGCTTTGTTATCCTAACTTAAATCTAGTTAGGAATGTTATTCACAATTGTTATTTTGACAGGAGCCCACTCCTGAATTACCCTTGTGATCAGGACTCCTGTTCAGTGGGTGAATTTCATGGTTTTACAGAATTAGGTCTTACATTATCACAATTATGTGCAGAAATTACATGACCTTGTTTTGTATTTCCCTGACATAAAATTGTGTGTTTCCTATTAGTTCCTGATTTTTTGTCTGATAGCACAGTGATAATTTTTTCCTGAACATGGAGTATAATGTACTCGGCAATTACAGCCTCAGAAAAGAAGCAATTATTTTGCTTACAATGCTTTATGAATTAAGTTCACAAAGGTCTAGACAGAGGTGTCAGATATTCTCTATACAATCTGATATTTGCATGTTAATTGAATCCTCCTCTGAGAAGGCCACCCTGTTTAGCTCATCAGAGAAGAAGTAAGAAAGCTAATTCAAAGCTCAGAGGGGTTAGATGAAGAAGGGAGGCCATTACCACACATTTCTTTTATGTTAGAAGTAAAACACACGTTTGCACAAACAAGGCTCGGTCCCTAGTTGCTGTTAATTGGCCTCCTTTGCTGTCAATGGGGCTACATGGACTGGCACTGGCCGGGGCTCGGATCCATGCCCAAAGAGCCCAGGAGGAGTCTGCTGAAATTAGGGAAGTTCTCAGTGACAGATCTCCCCCAGAGGAACCTGCGGCATTTGATGGCTATTTGCACGTCGCTACCAAGTCCCTGAAAATGAAAAGTCACACAAGCTCAGGGTGTCAGAGGCATTGTCAAGAAGGGAATCCCTGGTTCCTTCCCAACCAGGAGACCTCTATTATCAATGCCAAGGTTTACTTGGAGTAGCTGCTAAACTGCATTAAGACTTTAGCCAGAACATATTATTCAAGTCACCCAGCTGTTCCCCTTGATTTTAACCTACTGCCATGGATGGACATCACACATGACTCTCTAGCTGTGATATCTTGCTTAAAGACTTGGAAGTAAGATTATGAGATTGTTTTGATATAATCAGCCAGGGAGAATTGTGCCCTGAGGTGCTGGCTGACCGGAGGATGCTGAAGGACCCATACAGTGACAGCTCTCTTCTAAAGAGCTGACTCTGACCACTTGCAATTTTCACCAGTTTCAACAAGTTCTGCCAACTGTGGATAGAAATTAATTGGTTTTAATCATACTTTGCAATTTCACTTGAACTAAAAAAAAAAAAAAATAAAAATTCTTATTGCCTGGCATCTACCAGGATACAACATTTTGCAACTTAATAAAAGATGGATGGTACTTTCTGAGGACTGGGGGGATAGACTGTATTTGACCATCCAGATTGCCAATTTTTATTGTAGCTCATAATTTCCTGTTTTAAACTGTAAGTTAAAGATTTGTTATTTGCTTGTGATGGTTTCCTAGGTAATTGGGGTCAAGCTGTATTCAGCTAAAAATACAGATACAATGCACAAAAACAAGTTTTTAAAAAAGCAATTATTTTGGTTGTATACTCTTTAAATCCTTAATTAAATGTGTTTGCTGTTGAGAAGGTTTCTCATTTATTAACATATGCATTTTCTATGGCAAGTTACTTGAACTGGCCATTACTAACCACAAGGTTCTTTAAGCCATTAAAACCAGTAGAGATGGTCTCCTCTGTTACTTCTCTGTTGGTGCAGAAAAATCACACTTTTCCTATTTTGAAACAATTTTTCAGCTCTCAATTAACTTGTCTTTGAGCTGAACTAGATGAACATGCTGAAACAAAAACCCC
>NW_010102888.1:23621-47034 GCF_000699245.1 Pterocles gutturalis
CCTGCTGAGATGAAATAGCTGTAAAACTGTCCTATTATTTTGACAAAAAAACTTGTTTTCGATGCTTGTCTGGTGACTTTTATGAGCTTAATGCTCTTCCTTTTTCAAACTTCGGAAATAAGCAATGTCATTCTTAAATATTTTATTTAATTTACGTCAACTTAAATTCTCAGATATTATAGCAAGTTCTGGCCTTCATACACTTGCCATAATTTCATGTCTTAAAACAGATCATCTGTTTCATTGTTGTACTTTAATTTTAACTCTGCTTCTTACCAAAATCTGTTTTGAGTAAATATCTTCTGGTTTTTAAAGCAACATAATTTTCTATAATGACAAATTAAATTCACTGTGGGTAAATAAACATGAGAAGAACAGTTCCTCCTCTACTTCCATGATAGCGGTTTCTGAACAAAGCAATATGACTCAGGAAAAAGATCCTGAAGTTATAATAGAGGTAATGAGCTGTAAAGAGCTTGAATAATGACACAAAAAATGTTGCTGATGATACAGAGTTATTTAGAACAAAAAATCTGAGGATGTCAGGGAATGTTTTAGGACTTCACTGGGCAGCAACTGGGCAGCAAACGGGTAAGTAACTTATGGATAAATGCAAAGTGACATGTGGAAAAAAACCTAATCCTACACAATGATGAATTTTAAATTGTCTTTTTCCATATGGTTAATGGAGGGGATAGTTTTTGAAAAATTCAACAGAGGAGCTGTCAAAAGTAGGAACATAAAATATGGAGAGAAGCAAAGAACAGAAAATAAATTGTCCTCATGGCACTGGGACCATGGGGGGAACATCTCCACCTAGCACATGGTGTGCGGGTCGGGTGCCCTCCACCCCCAGCAGCATCAACCAGAGCTGGGAGAGACACAGGGAAGGGCAGCAAAGGCTCAACATGCTGGTCATCCTCACGCCAGTAGAGACAACGGATCAGAGGCACCATAGAGAGCCACAAAGTCCAAGTGGGACAGGGAGGGCAAACAGGATGGTCGTTTCTGAACCTGGCTCTGACCAGTTTTGCTTAATGCTCCACAACTGGAAAAAACGGTGAACATGCAGAAAATACCTGATTATGAAACTTCCCTAGAGTTCCTTGCCACAGGTTACAAAAGGCTTGTGGGTGCAAAAAATGGAATTGCACAAATCTGGAGGAGGATGTGAGCCCACTGAAGAGTATCAACCTGGAGAAATACCACCTGTGGCTCTCAGCAGGTGGGAGATGCAGATGGAAAGAAGGTGTGAACATGTTGCCACATGCTCACTCTGTTCCTTCACTCTTCTATAACTCTGAAAATCACCATGTTTCTGGGAAGGGCTGGATCACCATTTAGGCAGGATTATACACTTGAGCAATTCTTTGTGCCTAAAACCCTAACCTATAATATGCTAATAGTTGTCATGTTTTACCAGATAGAACCATTCTCTGAGGATGATACCAGTATAATGCAGATACCAGTAACATCTCAGAAATTAAACAGGAAATACTAATGGAGAAGCAAGCCAGGTTTATTTTCATTTCTATTAAATATTCTGGTGTTGCAGATATCAAAACCTATGGAGGTGCTTTAAGCATTTGGAATTGCTAAATTATATCGGAAAGCAAGCAGAAAAATGAATCTATTATTGCTACAATAGCAATAAATATTCATTTATCAAATAAGTCATAAAAGATTCAAGTATTCTTGACCACTGCCCGCCTCCGTCTCACAAAACACATTTCACTATCTCTAGAGATCAGAATATAACCCTGACACTCGGCATCCAAATGGGACCTTTACAGCTTAACTGGAACTCTATCCACATATGTTATTTACATTTCCAATTTGACAGCAATTTAGAAGGAACGTAAAACAACAGAAACCCAACACTGCCTTTCACCTACCCAGGGGTTCATAGTAACTGAATGGACAACAGCGCGTAAGAGAATTCAGCCTGAGGAGTATTAACCCAGCAAGGTTATCACTGTTTTGCATCTTTAAACAAGTGAGCTATTGCTACACCTTACCACATGCATAAGGATTTGTAGAGGAGTAAGTGCAGCTGGAGGCAGGACAAGATCTTGGCAAAATCTAGGACCCATTATTTTTAAAGAATGTGATCATCTAGTCCCAGATTGAGGAAAGTGTCTTCATCCACCCTCTTGGGATAGTGTGGCCAGCAACAGAGTTTGCTGTCTCCAGCTGCAGTGGCCAGACAGTGGAGGAGGGCTGGGAAACCTGCCAAAGCTTGCAGCTGGTTGGTTGCTGGATGTGAGAAGGGGGCACGATGAGCAAAGGCAAGCTGAAGATGGCAAGTACAGAAAGGGACACAAAGGAATTACTTGGTCTCTCCGTTTTCTCTAGCTTAACATCTCATTTATAACATTAACAACAATGCCAGGCTCATATTTAGCCCTTTGTTTCACCAGCTCTCAAGCACTTTGTGAAGAGAGGCAGAGACATCTCTCTTCCCGCCCGCGTTGTGCCAGCGTATTGCCCCACGCTGCCCATGCGCTGGGTCACAGCACAACTTCACATCTTCCTTTCTTTAAGAGTCGTGCTAAGAACATCTGCCAGGAGCAAAGTCAGTGTTTATCCACCAGGTTTCAAGAGACAAAAGGTTCCCCATTTAAATCACAAAATTAGCATTTTGCTGGCATGGAGACAGGGGACTGAGCACTGATCTCTGCACTTTGGTCTGAAAAACAAGAAGCACTTGTTGGAAACCAATTTGGATGAACCAGACTGTTCATCATTGGAAATGGTCAGCTATTAATAATTTGGTGGTTGAAAGAGGGGAGACATAATAAAAGAAAACAGTTCCTCCCCCTGCTTTGCCACAACCTTGCTTTCCTGGCAGTTTGAGAGTTTCTTGATAAGGTAAAACCTCGGTCTTTCTTTCTGCAATTTAAGCTTCTCATTTCTTATCCTATCGACCAAGGCACAAAGAACTGATATCTCCTTTCTTCTCTGTCTCTCCCAGCAGCCCCATGCTGGTGTCACCACGAGCCTGACATCTCTGTCATCCCTCCACCAGAGAGGGGCTGTCACCCACCCTCATGTTCCCTATCTTCCCCCACGCATGTCAGCACCTTGCATTTTCCATCACTGACTCACCTCCTACAGTTTTAGTCCATTTTTTCAATGTTATTTTGTATTCTCACCCTGCCCACCAATGCACTTGCAGATACTCCTGGTTGCATGTTGTCTGCAGACTAACAAGCTCAGATGACCTTGATCCATCATCCAGGTAATCACTGAAGAACACAGAACAAAACCATATCCAGGATGGATGCAGCAGTGCCCGACAGCAACCTAATTTCATTTTGAAGAAAACCATCACCGTGCTTCATACACTGTTATCAACTAACCTCACACATATGTCGTGGTACATACAGCCAGACCACTTTTCTCTTCCTGGTTGCACATAGCATTCACATGTAACACCCAAAGCCTGAGGACAGTACCTCTGATATGTGTTTCACCCTTGAGCATGTTGGCTTTTGTCTGACTAGAATGAGAAAATACCCAGGAACTGAAAAGACTGGGTTGTATTTGCTGCTATCTGTCTTATCTGGTCCTTCCAGGTGCTTTCCAGCCCTCTGTTGTTCCACGTGTTTCAGGTAGCAAGGTGGTACCTTCAGCTGACTCATCTGTGAGTCTTTTCTCCTACTTTATCTTCAATAGACCTGCACGCTCCCGGACTTCCAAATACCTCATCCATCCATCATGGTCCTCACATCACTTCATCTTCAAAGATGAAAGCCAGAATGAACTCTTAACTTCAGGAGCTACCCTCTAAGCTGTTATTTTCCTGTTCTGGGTTGAAACCTTCAGTTGATAGGAATTATGCTCATGACAAAGCACAGGCAGAAAGGCAGGGAGCCCTGGGACAGCAGGGAGGTAGGAGTGAGCTGGAGCCTGTGGCCCTCCAAGGAGGGCAGGAAAGGGATGTCTGGGCATGCGCAGCCCCAGAGCAGAAGCCAAGCACCTGAAGGACACCTCTGAAAGCTGCAGACCAGCCAAAATCAGAAAATATCTCCCAGGCAGCCCAAGATGGACCAGTTCAGAGCAGCCTTTGCATGAAAGACAGCTACAGCGGCTTTGCCCAGACGTCCGCAGTTCAGAGCAGCCTTTGCATGAAACAGCAGAGCTGTGACAGCTACAGCGGCTTTGCCCAGACGTCCCTAGAGAGCATCCCCGCCTGTGGGGCCATGCCCAGAGAGCTGACCCAAACACACCGGCAGATAATCCCAGCCATGGGAAACTACTTCCTGGCTCTAAACCAAACCAATACCTCCCTGTAATTTCTTAGTTAAGTGAAAGCTAAATTGGATGAAAGAAACCACCAAACCAAACCCTTAAGCAGACGAGGGTTACTTGTCTCCTAAGAATGCTGTGCACGTACTGCTAGTGAAAACAGATGCCGTTTACATCATTATTAAAAACTGCCAACAAGCCTGAGGAGCGAAAAAACATGAGCAACAAAAATGTTATGGGTAGAGGCAATGCTTTCCTGAGGATCTTTTTGATGAAAATGCTGATGCTGTTGAAACAAGGCCCTGGTCCGGGAGCCTTCAGCATCTCTCCCATTGCTAGTGAAACATTCTCACCTTCAAGGGAATTTCAAGCAGCCATGATCCACCCCACCACCAGCTGTGGCTGAGAATGGATGTTTAGTAACCCATCTCCAAACCAGGCTGAACACCAGTGTCGGGCATGGCAGGGCCAGCAGAGTTGACTGTTTTTCATCTTGCAGAATCAGACTCATTGGCAGCATATTTGATGGATTGCCAACAAAAGTGGAGTCAGCCCGATGAATGATGCTCTCTGCATCTCATTTGAATTCCAAAAGGTCTGCTTCTTCCTGGTAATGACAGTCAGCAATAGTAGGGTAGCTTTGAAGTATTGAATGATTACAAATAACATTCACAAAATATCTTTCATTCAAAAGGACCATTATAAATAAAAATATCAGGAAGTTACAGTCTAGGCTATAGCACTTGCTTTGCTCCCCACTTTAAAGTCCCAATGAAGTTATATAAGCAGATAGTGACTCTCAACTCTCATTTACAACTCTGTGCCAGAATTTTGTTAACAATTAATAGTATTTTTGTAGCATTGTCCTATTATACAAATTATTTCACATGAACAGAGTTAGCTCTTGGGGAACAGACTTACCAGCTTTGGCAAATAAGAGGCAAAGGATCCACATCTCATGAACAGAGAAGATGTAGGTCCAAGTGCTTAAGTCACACTGAAGATAACCAGAAATAAATAACATTCCTAATGGAGTCAGGCTCCTAAGGTTGTCTTTGTTGACATGGACTGACCTGACTTGGAAAAAAATCTATGGCAAAGGTAGGAACTGATGCCTCTAATTTCAGTCCAAGGTCTTAAGGACTTGGCAGTACAAGCCCACAATGCAAGAGATACTTGATGCTTATTTGGTCATAAAAGTTCACCCTTTCCTTCCTGGGGTACAAGCTCCAGGGTTAGTCCCTGATGGTCCCATCTGCTGCTAGAGCAGCCAAACACATGGGCTTCAACCATGGAAGCATGGGGAAAATCCAGGAGCCAGCTCAGGTGGACCAGCCACTCCAAAGGCAGTCCTAGGGACCAAGCCAACACAGCCTGGCTTTCTAAATCTCACAAGGAAGCTGTTGCTTATTTAGAGAAAAAGGACATGGAAAAAGTTTGACTTGCTTCCACTGAGACTATCCCTGCATCCCAAGCCCAACATAAAGAGAAGCCCTACCCCTTTCAGGGACAGAGAATAGGTAGCAACACAGTTGGGAAAGAGTATAAAAAAAGGATGATACGCATGCACAAGCTGAGGTAGGAAGTAGAGTCACCTCCAGGGAGGCACAAGGGCTGGGGAGCTTTGGGAAGGTCATTGAGGGTTTTAGTGGGGAACATCACAGGACCACCACCGAAGGACTCCTGAATGTCTGCCCTAAAAAGACTGTTATTGTATTTTGCTTCTCGACTTAATTAAAGTCTCTTTTATGAGATGCTGTATTTGTAACTACTTTCACCTTCCTAAAATGAGCCATCTTGTCTGGTACAGTAATTATAACATCATTGAATCTGTATTCACAGCCTGTTTTTAAAATAGTTCCCATTTCTGAGTAAAGAATAAAGATGTTTGTGAGTAGAAATGCTAATAAGATGGGTCTCTCTGGCTACGCTCAGCCAGAAACACATGAATTGACAGCACAGCCCTTAACAGGAAAACAATTTTAAGCCACCAAAGGATGACATACCCAAACTTTGCATTAGAAGGACATTGCCCTCAGTCCTGCCAAGTTACCACCATCCTAAGAAGCACAACAGGATACAACCAACCACTTTTTTCCAGCTGGAAAGTATAGTTAAAATCAGTCAATTCAAACTAGGAACAGGACTGAGCTGCCTTGGTGGGTCCCTCCAGAGCTGAGCGCTGGCCACAGCTCTGTAGCTGACTGATAGCACAACCACAAAGTGACTCACTTCATCTCCTTGTGCAAGAGTTTCCTCTCCAGTATTTGTCTCA
This sequence comes from Pterocles gutturalis, assembly GCF_000699245.1. NCBI lineage: Eukaryota > Metazoa > Chordata > Aves > Pterocliformes > Pteroclidae > Pterocles > Pterocles gutturalis. The sequence continues at coordinate 30,148 of NW_010102888.1, forward strand.
CATTTCATTACATGAGGAAACTGAAGCCAGCAGATCATCTTTTCAGTAGTGACTACAAAGTGCTTGGCACAAGCTACAGCTGAAGTCCATCAGCAGTTTTTTCTAGGTAACACTGGATGACAAACAACGTCAATACTCTAAAATGGCAACAACTACACAACTATTATGCCCAGACTAGATGTCCTCACTTTGGTGGCATGGTCAACAATTTTCAACTCCAGTTTCTTCATAGGATCTCTATGCTCAGTCTACTCAATTGCCATTGTTACTTCACCAGGAGCAGGAAGGAGGACAAGGACACAACTTCCTAGATTTTGTAAGTTACTAGCAGGAACACAGGGTGGAAGAGATAATTTGGCTTATCAACTTCAGCTCTGTCAATCACAGGCGGCTGTGCTGTGCCACTAATGCTTAGCGTCAACCTGTCAGTGGGACTTCTGTGCCCTCTTATCCCGTCATTCCCATCAGCTGCTCACACCACAGGCCAAGAAATCTTTACCTAGGATTAAAAAAGAGAACTTCAGCTACAAAAGGTGAAAAGCCATAGAAAATACAGTAAAAACAGAAAAAAAAAAAAGGAGGAAAGTTCAGTGACTGTGCCTGACATCTCAGTATAACAGCAAATTCATTAGGAAAAAGTGCAGAGCAGGCACATGATACTTTTTCATAGCAGATTTCTTCTTGTTTTTAGCAATTGGAAATTCTTGTTAGTCCTTGAAATCAGAATCCTGTTCTCACATATTTCTGTCCACTTTCCTCTCTTTCATCCATTCTCGTGTCCCTGGTGGCTGATCATTACTATCATGCCAAAGTCTAATCCAGGCCTTTTCTCCAAGGCACAGGACTTGCTTGATAAATAACAGTGGATATACATATGTGTACACACAACTGTCATTCCTCTGCTTCTTGTTGCCATTGCTCCCAGCCTCTTCCCTTCTGCTGGCTACTTCAATAACCAAAGATTCGTTTCACATGAGAAGCAGAAGACAGAGGAAGATGCAATGACACTACTGTAATCACAGGAGGTTAGCTCTCTGGGATTCAGCTACCTGTTCCTAACAGATAACTCATTCTAAGAGCTCCAGAGAAAGGATGGAAAAGCTCGGGTCCTTGATGGTCTGGGATTCTGGGAGATTTATTACTTAGAGATGCTTGCTGATAATTTTTTTACATGCATATATGAAATGAAATTCATAACACAGTAATCTCCCATCCCATGGACAGAACTAACCCACCACATGCCAGTTCAGCAGACAGTAGATTCAGTCTTTACTATCTTTGCACCCAAATTCCTTGCAAACTGTAAAAAATTATAAGTTTTGTGAGGTGTCTTTTAATCTAAATTACTTACAGAAGAAAAACAAACACCCCAAGTACAAAGTCCTCTGGGACTGTGCCTGAAGGAAAGCAAGAAAGCTGCAGGGTTTGGGGTTTGTTTTATTTTACATAGCTGTGTTACCACCATGTCTCCCTGCTCTCGATCATCCCATTCAGTTGCTATCAGTGCTTTATTAATCACTCTGCAGTAACCAGCTACTGGAGGAGCTGAGTGTTTCCGCCTGTGCTGAGAGCTGCCTCTGTCACATCCTTCATGCTGTGCATTGCGTCTGCGTCTCTTCATCACTGCCGTGTTTTGGGAAGAATTTCCATTAAAAACAAAACAAAAAGAAAAAAAAACAGAAACCCTTGACTTTGTAATAGAGACGAACTAAAATTAGAACTTTAAAATTCAAGCTTTGCTAGTTCTTGCTAGTGAGGAGGCATCCAAATTAAATTCCTGAAATATATAGGAAAAGATGAGGCTGTTTTCTGGCACCATTTGAAGTAACAGTAATGCAAGAGCTACTGATTGGTAAGATTTCTGCATTGACAAAAACTCAGACCAAACCCCAAATATCTCAGTTTTTACAGAGAGCCAGTAACAATAGCACTTGAATTCCTGCCAGACATTCTGGGGACATTTTATGGATTGGAAATTGAGGGACAGAAACCAATTAATTTGCCCAAGCTTAAAAAAAACCCCTGTGACAGAGCCAAGAACTGATTTGAGATTGGAGTCTCAACATGCTGCCTAATTGCAGGCCTATCTTCCCCCCCTCAGGCCCCGGCTTTCTGTAGCTTTCTGCTATTTCCTCACTAGCCTCCTCTACGATGCTTTTCTTCCCTCATTCCCATTAGATAATTTATGATCCTTTCAAATTTTTACTGCTAGAAGTCAGGGAACACCGTCCCTGGACCTTCACAAATTTAGTGTCTGAATTTGTTTCAGGAATAATAAAAACACGATGTTGTATGCATTTGCAGAACTAGAATATTTCTGCCATCTATTTCTTTGAAGCTTTTATTGCTAAATCAGAGTTTATTCACTGTGGCAGCAGCGGAAGAAAATGCTTTCCTTTTTTATTCCACTTCATATAAGAAAGTAGGAAACCGAACAATTACAGCGAGGTAAGTAGACCCTGAGATACACTGGTCAAGCACCTACAATCTAACAAATACAGGGACTAATTAAATCAGCCTTGGTTTTCTAAGCCTATTCTGTGCCTCTAGAAATGCTTCATTTGTTATGAAGGGAGAAAAGAAAATGGAAATGGAAAAGAACAGGAAAACTCACCCCTACAGCAAAATAAAATTTCTTCTAACAACAAAAAATAATACCTATGGCTTCTACATCCTATTCTCATTTCCACAGAAGCAAAATTTTGGGGTTAAGAGAGTTTAAAGCTTCTGCAATGGCACCTCAAAATTTTCAGGCAGTTAAAATATTACAGAATGGTGATTTTCCTTTAAAACTGAAGCGGCAGTTTGTGAAGAGTAATGATTTGTTCCTCATGAGCTTTTTGAGAGTACAAAAGTATTCAAAGCTTCTTTCCAGTGACCTTGCTTTTAAAATCAATATTTTAAGTATTTATTTTTTTCTATGGAATTTGTATCAGCAGCAGTTTCAAATTTCCAGTGCTGGTCTCTTATAACCCAAAATTTCACTTGCTGACCTTTGGCCTAGTTCTCCAAAAAGTGTACTGTGGAAGCCCTGTGGTTTCTCCAAAATGTTTGTATCGTGGAGCAGAGAATGTTTTGTTCCCATCCTGTCTTACTGTCAGCATAACGTGGTCTTGGTAAATGTGGGAATAGTTGTTCATCCAGGTTTCCACTTTATTAAATTATCGTTCAGAGGCAATTCCAATGGGCACAAGTAAATGAAGTGCAAGGAGGTCTTACACAGTCCAAGTTCCTCATTACTTGCTATTGAATGTTATTAAATTGCATCAGAGTCCAAAACAGAGGAGGGTTATGTGAAGGGATTTGCTATTAAATGTACATCTGTGACGATATAGTTACGGGAAACCTGGGGCCCAAATTCTCTGCAATGTAAAATTCAGCCTCTAAGAGAAAGGCAGACCAACAGCATGAGCTCTTGGGTTTCTGTATCAAAGGTGACCTTGTGCCTGATTTTGCCTTCAAGCCCTTCTCCTTCAGCAGTTGCCTTGGGACCTGCTTCTGGAGTGTGGCCAGCAGCAATGCCCTTGCTGTGGGCACCCACAGCACCCCACTTCTCTCTGCTGGGTGGAAACAAAATCCAACCAGAGCAAGAGAAGGGCAAACTTCAAGCTTCTTCCTAAAAGGACTGTGCTTCAAGGGGCATGGGACGCACATATACCAGGAGGCAAGAGCCACGGTACTGATGTAGATTGCAAAATGTCAAGTAAATGTGGCGAGAGCAGCTTTGGTGTCATGGGCTGGCTGAGGATGCAGTCAAGAGATTGACACTATGTAGAAAACTCAGTGTAGACAAAGATTTCCTGTACAGATTTAAAAAACCCAAACATGTCTTTAAAAGGGATGTTCAGCTGCAAAGCAAATTGTTCAGGTAACTAAGAGCAAGAATTAGGTGGAGAGCTCTACAGTGAACCCAGAATACTGATAGGAAGAAAAAGGAGACAAACAAAAGAGAAGTGTGAGCTCTGTAAGATGGCTACATGTCTATGTAAGTAATTTCAGAAACATGGGAGAGAAGGTACATCTGACAAATGAAAAATAAACAAACCTTGTGCAGAAAGGTAGTTGGTTATAGTCTGGGAAAGATCTCACATCAGCCTACATTATCACAGAAGGTGCAATTTGCTGAATTCAACATATGTAATATTAAAAACATTTTCTGATGGAAAAGAGTGAGCTAGTTTTCCAAAAACTGTGAGCTACACCCACAAACAACTGTTGACGTTAAAAAAAGCATTGTGCATATAAAATGCCATTCTGGAAGCCTGAAGATTTCCATTCCAATGTTTTAGAGGACTTAACAAAGGGAAAATGAGTTAAAAAAAAGCAGCAGCACAGTTTAGGCCAAAATTTTTGACCCAGTTCTTCTCTAAGCACATTTAAATTGATTGTCTTCATCAGTTCCTCAAGTTTAGGCTGGTTACAAAAAACCCTCAGGATTTCAAAGAGACCAACAGAAAATAAGTTACAAGAATTTCAGTATAAAGAAGAAAGAGCTTGTCTTACCCAAATAAATATGCAATTATCAGATTCAAGTGATGTGGAAGAAGAAAAGATCAATGCTTTTTAAAAAGTTGCTTTAAAAATAAAACAATTTTCTCCAACAACTCCAAATAGTTCAGGAAGAAAATGTATTCAAATTCTGGAAAAACCATTTTCAGCTTGCAGTTTCTGAATCAGAACCTAAATATCCTGAATTATCTTTAATTGTCTCAGCATTATCAGGCCTTTACCAGAACAGTAACTGCTCACCCCTCAGCCACAGCTCCACATACATACACAGAAGGCTTTTCATCTTCTTTGATACAATATTGCGACTAAGGAGGGTAGAAATGGCTGGAATTTCAACCCTGCCAGCTTGGATCATCACCAGGCTGCAACATCGTCCCAGTGGGGAAAAAAGGAACATTTCTAACAGAATCTCACTGTCAAAACTGGAACAGGACTCACCTCAAACCATGAACTGTGTTGGTATGATTTCCTATTATCATTTTAATTATTCTACATGTCTTTTCTGCATTTCCAGGGCTTTATTCTTTAAGAACAATTATTGATTTCAAAAGGAGCCCAGATGACCACAATAAGCACTCATATCCTGGAATGTCAGCTTAGATTTATACAGAAATGCCAACTTATATTAAGTGCAGTCCATTTAAGGGCTGAAATCCAAAAAAATGTCAAAAAGAGGAGCTCTGCTGAGCAGAATGTGGTCCCAGAAGGTTTTAGCAACTACTTGGAAAGAGATATTCAGCAGAAGCAATGAACTAAGCCCAAAATGTGGTGTTCCTCATGGGGATTTTGTCTGGGTTTTGTTTCCCTTTCTTCTCCACCCCCATGGCCCCTGCTTATTATTAAATGTCTCAGGGAAGACCCTGCACAGGTTTTTCAGAAAATATATTTCATGCAGACTCAGTAGAGTCTTGTCCACTGAACTGACAACCTTCAGCTCCAACAGCTCATCATCATGTCATCTCTCTGCTTGGTGACCCAGCACATGACCAGGAGTTCAAAGGACAACATTAGTGTGCAGAACAAGTCAAGATGCTTTAGGATGTATTGTCTTTGCCATGGGGAAATAATGTGGGATGTCTGTGTGTGCAAAAGTTGTTCCATAATGCTGCAGCATACTGCCTGGTACAACATGATAACTTGGACACTGGAATATAGTTTTCTACAAAGATGCATTGAAGAAATATGCAACTTTGCCCCAGATTTCCAGAAACTCTGTTCATTCTGGCCAACTTCTACCTGGTGTCCCTCAAGAAACTCTGAGAAAAGTCCCCAGATTCCCAGTGACAGGACATAAGGATCACAGGACACCCATGCAGAATGTGTGCACTAGGAATAGAAAGCCCTTGTCACCGAGGCACGGTGAAATCATTCCCTCTCTCTCTGCTCACAGCAGCCATGCTCTGCTGCTGTGCATCTTTTTGCTACAGCAAAGCTGCACAACGTAGTGAAACCCCATGATGGCAAACCACTGCACCTGTGACAGCTGGTACACCACAAACCAGTGCAAACTAAGAGGTGGATCTAACATGAATACTCAAAACCACCAAGAGAGTCTCAACTCTCTAAGGCTTTGTTTTACTTGCAAAATAATCTTTTTGTGCAGAGAAACTCAACTATGCCAGGTAAGATGTAAGCGGGTCTCTTCCTTGCCATCCATGGCCTTGCAGGTCAGACCCCAGCCTCTGGACAAGCCTTTGGTCAGCTCACTGAGGCTCCTAGTTTGCTGCAAGCCTCATATAGTTCCTCTGAGTCCTAAGGAATCTCTGAATCCACCTGGGAGTACACTTTTCTCAGGAGTTTCCCAGTCTCTTTGCCCACTGCCTGGCTCTCTGGGAGGCTGTGTTGAAAACACACCTTCCCTGGGTGAAGGCATGCAGTCCTTTTTCCAAAATAAGGTCCCCACCTCACCCAGGATCAGCAGCCAGAACCAGGCAACAGGGGTTGGGGAGTCTTCCTCCCGGGTGCCCAGCTGTGCCCTGCTGACAGCGCACAGGATCGAGCACACGGAGATGCACACCAGACAGCTACCGCATGTCCCCTGTCCACAGCCAGGCTCTCAGGAGCAGCGAGCCGTCCCCTGCAGCTCTCCCTCCCAGCCGTTTGATGATGAATACACTTTTTAGACATGTTTCTATGGGAACAAGGCTTAACGCAGCCACACTGTCTTCTCATCTGCTCCTAATCACTTCTGAACCCTTTGGCTCATCCCAGCCAGAAGTTGAACAGCAGAAGAGCAAAATTCAGAGAAAATCTAGTTCCTCAAGCTTCAGGAGCACAGGTGCTGAGTAGTGGGAAGAGAAAGCATACTCAAAGTGCCTTGACAAAGGTAAAAGCTGTAGCCCAAGCTCACGCACCAACACCAACTACATCTTACGAGCTGCTTCTGTTCCCTAGGAAAAAGACATCCACTACATCAACACCAGCTACATTTTATGAGCTTTTTCTCTTCCCTAGGAAGAAGACATCCACTGGGTCACTGGTCAACTGGCAGACAAATCAACTGGAAACCAGGTTTCATCAATACCTGTGCACACAAAATTCCTTATTCTTTCTTATCTTCCAATAGGTAGAAATATAAATAGTGCTTCATTCTGGAAATCCTGAGGGATGAAAGATCAGGCTGATTGTCTTCATTTGATGATGCTGGACAGGGTTTCTCCTCTGTTTTTAACCCCTTCTTTTCCTCAAGATTTTTATTTTAATTTTTGAATTCTATCTTCTGTATCAATATGAACATTTACAAGCAAGCTTACATACATACACCCTTTCTTTTGTTCTAGTGATATGACCAGACAGTTAAAACTGGGAATGTCTGGATAAAAATCTGTATGTTGTTCTTGTTCTTGTGCTGGCTCCAGCTGAGTTGGAAGTTTTACCGTAGACTGTAATGGGGTCAGAATTGCAGTTCTGCTACATGAGGTTCACCAACACTCACAGTTACTGCTTTGGAAATTGCAGAATTGAATTCCAGATGAAAGAAGTGTAGTTACAAACTGCTATAGAAATAAGTTTGACTTCACACAAAGATTTCTAATTTTACCAACAGATAAGATCTTATTTTCAGGTGAGTGACCCATGTAATAAAAATGATAGAAAGCAATACTGAGGGTTTTTTTAAACTGTGGTGTTCACCTGGGGATGTTATGAAGGTATAAGGACAGCGCATAAGTGGTGTTTTCCCCTATGGCAAGTTCTCAGCTGAAGGAACAATTGGAGCGTAACTGAATAAAGGCATAAAAGCTGCTCTAGGTCCTCTGGATATTCTGCCTGACAGTAATTTAGTGTGTTTAAAATGGAGGATCCTTTCTACATTAGGAAAGAAGGTTACCCACTTGCCAAGCAAGGAGATTTGAGGCTTTACTCTATTGTGGACTCCTCTTGGGATGGCCAAATGAGAGCATCCAGAGCGCCAGACCCTCAGAAGTGCTCAGAGCTATGGAAACCACAACAGGGGCTGGTCACAGCCCCCTCCATTAGCAGCCTCAGGCATACAGATTTGCCTTTGGCTAGTAAGAGCCAGAACTGGTGGCTTACGTTTTGCAGTGGTTCACTTGCTGATTTTTGAGTGCTATTTGCACTGTGTGAGTTTCTATATCAAGACACCGCTGCCGAAGCTGGAGGTATGGTACTCAGAGCAGCCTTAGCAAGAGCATTTCTCAGCCCATGTGCCCACACCATTCACATCCTCATCTCACTTGTGCCTTGATTCACTCCTGTCCTTCACCCTCCCAAGTAATCGTGTTAACTCCTGTTGTATATCTTACTAAACAGTAGTATCCCTGTCACAACAGGCTTTTACTCTTGCTTGCTGACAGCAATGATAACAATTTAGCAGAGATATACACCGTGCATAACAAAAGCATAGACCCCCAAATGTTCTCCTACATTTAATCATGGAAAACAAAACCCAGTCTTCCCTCACAGATTTTGCCGTAACATTATGATACTGGATCACAAGTGTTAGTCTCCTCCTGGCATCCTGTCTTCCTGCAGAGTTTAGATACAGATGATTCACTGAGGTCTTAAGAAATCAGCACAACATGAAACAGTGTAGATGAAATGTGATTTTTTTTTTTCACTTGCATTTACTCATTTTTACAATATTAACAGAGAGTAATGTCTTACAATAGTCCCAGATCTGTTTTTCCTTACTAGCTCATTTAAATTGTCTCTTGGGTACCCTAACCTACTTTCTGAGAATATAAAACTGCCTTTCCTTGTCGCATGCTTGCTTTGCAAGTTTTCCCTTTATAAAAAGGTTGAGTAGTTTGCTTTCAGCTATTTTGTCTTTTGATATATCCTTAAATACTACTACACTCATTGAAAGACACAGTATGTATCCTGCCTTATGTTACAACCTAGGTAAGAGGAGCAGTCGGATGATACAGAAATATCTGCATATTAGAGAACAAAACTGTCATCAGAGGGAGAGGAACTTGGTTCTCCTGCAGCAACATAGCAATGTTCTCTACTTCATAACCTTCCACAATGTCTCCATTGAAGGAAAAAAATACAGCAGTATATTTTGACTTGAGAGTATGAAAGAGTTTTTACATTATTTTTACTTGGAAAACAGATTAAAGCATTTAAACAGCTGTACTACAGAAGCAACCATCCTGTCACAATGAAGTGTTTTGCTGGGCTGGTCAACTTCCCCAGACTTTCCTGACCTACTTCCCGAGTACTTGTTCTGTCTACCCTCTAATTCATTAGGCTTCCGTTTATTACACTCTCGTCTTTCCCCTCAACCATCTTCTGCCCAGAACTTTGACCCTTGGCAGCTGTATACTTTGCTTTCTGTGGAAAACAAAATCGAGTCTTACATAGCTTTTAACAAGGGAGAAATGGTTTCCCCTTCTGCAAGTTTCATCCCTTACTTTAATGACCTGTACATTAAGGATATAACCAGCAGTAGAATTTGTAGAGGTTTTTGCACACTGCACACAGTGCAAGCATTCATAAACAGTTAACAAGCCAAGACCAAGATTTGCCTAACCAGAACAAAATTATTGACAGGCAGCTAAAATTTGCTGTTGAGGGTCCACCCCTCAACAGGTTTTGCCAAGATGGGGAGCATCTCAGTGGGTTGGCACAAATTTGGGCCTGAACCATTCCTTCAGCTGTAGGAAGAGAGAAAATCAGGATTTGGGGAAAATATTGAGCAGAAAAGAGCAGGGAGGAGAGAGGAGATATTTCACCCAAGATCCTACTGAGAATTGAAAAGTGTGATGGGGTGGGAAGCAATTACCACTCAGACAGCGGACATGAGCCGTCTCATGTCACAGGGGCACTTGTGTATTTGTATCCTGTGGGGCAACAGAAATATTAAGCTTTTAAGTAACTATAGGGTAGTCCATAATTTCAAAGTTCAATTAGCTGGTGATAATGGTATAGCACCTGGCTCTGTAGCATCATCTCCTACGGTTAGGGCTTACTGGCACTGGCACAAAATAAATACCACCCGTTTCGAGGTGTAATATTTCTCAGTCACGAAGGATTTCAGGATTTACAAAGCAAAGTTTTCTTGTCCAGAATTTAGTCAAAGCGAACCAGGAATCCCAGGACTTGGGATTTCAGTTTTTAAGTGATCACAGACACAGAAGGCCATGGGGATTTCTCCACAGCTCTGACTCTCACTGTAGAGAGGATCCCAGAACAGGGCTGTAATGGAGAAAAATTGATTATTAAACTGTGCTGGCTGTGTCAGCTCCTCCAGACCTTGTGTGAAGCCCCTCCCTGGCTCAAGGACTAGATGTGGCTCTCAGCTGCCTGTTTCACAGTGAAGCTGTGTATTTTGGCATAAACACTCCAGATCTGCACCTGCTGGCAATTCCCTACTGCAATGCACCTTCATAGAGCTCTTCCAAGGCTTTGTCTGAGGAGGTTTCAGCATCAGGATTGGGGTAATGTCCAATTTCTCCTTCTCTGCCGCTCCATGATCCAAACCCTGCAGGACCTACTCTCAGGAGCTGGCAATGAACCCACCTCAGCTGGTCAGCTGGAACTAGACCTGCAAGAAATCCCACCTCCCCTCTGACTATTTTATCTCCAGGTAAATTACTGTATGATTTCTTTGTGCTGGGACTGGTCAGCTTACAGTTTTCAGCATCTCTGAGGAGCCCCTTTACTCACTGTAGCCTCTCAAATCCCTTGAGATTTAGTCTGACCTTTGCATTTAGCAGCTACCTAAGCAATAAACTTATTTTTGCTTTACTGTCATCTGTAAGGAGATCTCACTTCAAATCTGTCAGCCAGAGGATCCTGAAAGTAGGACATACCTTAGAAACAGGCACAAAAGAGGGGAAAGACAGTGGTGTCTGTGAGAGCAGTTCAAAAGGATGGACAAGTGTTCATGCACTAAGGGCAAGGCAACCCAAGGAGGAGGCAGCAGGATCCCCAGATCTCCAGAGATTACTGCAGGAAAGAGAGCTGACTGATGAGCGGGGCGATGCAAGCCATGCTTTCATAGGGCATGTGTACAGCCTGGTCCAGGGGGGGAGCTGACAAGTCTCTCTCAAACACCTTTACAGCCATGATGCGTTATGGTTCATTCTCCAGACTCATGACAGACACAGATGGGCATGAGAAATGACAGCTGCCATGTGGAGTCAATACCAGACACCCACAAGGCCTGCAGCCCCAGCCTTTGGTTCCTCTCCATCTACAAATTGAAGTAGTACATTGCTTTTTTTTTTTTCTTTTTTGCAGACTGCCTCAGCCAGCAGACAGAGCTGGACGCTCCTTCTCTCATAGCAGAAAGGTCTCTTCTTGTTGGTGTCCAACTAAGTTCTTTCCCTCTAACTCTGAGTAAAGTACCAGTTTAATCTCTAATACTCTGACTGGAAGCCTATTCTGACACTTAAACAAATTTAAAAATCACATCAAGCACTTTAAAAAAATCCAGGCCCTCATTATCATGAAGTGGGGAGTTAATCAAAGGATGTTTTACATTTTCCAGGGGAGGAACCTCTGAAGCATTTCCACTTAGCTTGCTGGAATTTAAGGAGCAAGCTAATTAATTTGTGGCCTGTGGAAGAACTCAAGGGCTTACTGTAAATTCCTAAAGACCTTTTAAAATTATTTAAATGTTGCAAAAGTACGGACGCACCACCCCTGGAGACTGAAGATGCCGCCTTTTGTACAGAGGGGTTCAAACTGCCGTATGTTTCTCAGCATCCCTGAACCAGCATGCCTCAGACCAGCTAACCTGGGGTGGGAAGTCAAGTGTTCATCCTACGCTGGTTCGCAGTTAAACACAGACTTGAATACAGCCTTTCTCACACAAATATATTTGTCTCAAGGCTTGGCATACTTCAGTAGAAGACAAACTTTGGACTTAACTGCGGTGCTGAATTAGGTTCTTGCCTTGTCTGTGGAGAACAGCAAATGTCAGCAGTTACAGCTGTGATTCTCTGCCCCTAAAACTGGAATGAGACTGGAATTAAACCAGAATATCATCCGCAAAAGGCAGGAGAAAGGTAATAAAAGCTTTGGCCCTCATCTTCAGAAGAGGTGTAGCTGCTCAGCTACCTCTGAGCAGTGGTTAAAGTCACTGCAAAGGCTGTAAGTCTGAGATCTGGGAATTCATGATGGCATGATTGCTTTACTGTGTTTGAGTCCGTTGTATCATATCTCATTTTCCTCCTCATCTGAGTTGCTGTCTCCCTCACCAGTCATTGAGTTCCAGATACTTCAGGCCCTTGATCTCACAGGGCTTCATTACAGTGCTCCTGAAAACGGCTGGCTCTTCTGATCAAATCAAAGGATGTCTCTTCACTCTTTAGCGAGTGTAAATAATACAGTAAAAATGAAGGAACTTTCTACTGAATCTGTGCTCGTGCTTTGACTTTGAAATCCTACTCTATCCCTCACACCCTGTGGGATTTCCAAACCAACTTCCTTGAAATCCATATGAGAGAACCTTAATTTTTCCTCTACCTCAAGGTCTAATTAGGGACTGGTAAATTGTTCATTCCTTGACAGCCACCCATGCACCATTTCTGACCTTGTCCCTAGACACCTGGCTATACTCTAGGAGACCTATTTCACTCTCGTGTTTCCTACAAGGCTGGACTCTAGGGAGGTGAAGTCCACTCACTGTGGGTGTCTCCATCTCTACTGAGAGCAGAAGACCTCATTGTTTTCTGCTCCCAAACTCTGTCACTTGGAAAAGAAGCTAAGACAGCTCCAGCAAGAATGAGCATGAGTCTTTCAAGGGTCCTTCCACCTCTCTGGTGAGGACTCGTGGGAACTGAACACACAGTTCCTGCAGATCACGTCCAAGAGGGAGGAACCTAAATGCTCCTAAAAGTGCTCAGTAAGCACTTTAGGGCACGCAGTGCTCTAGTTCCAGCCTTGCATGTAGTGTTTTTTTCCTAGCCAGTGCACATTTTATTCAACATTGAATACAGGGAGGGACAACGAGGTGATTTTATGAGACAAAGGCTGTCAGCAGAACTTCTGACTGCTACTATGCTTCAGAGCCTTGGATCAAGAGCTCTGAGCTTACTCACTTGCATGAGAAAATACGAACTGCACTGAATAATTTATTTTGTCTCCTTCACTTGACTGCAGTACTGACTCAAAGGGGCATAATTACGTGCCATTAACTTGGTATTGTTTCAACATATCATGTGTGAAGGAGTCAGAAGAATATTATTTGTCCTGATAATATGGTTTGTGTAAGAAAATTCCAGTGGAGCTTCAAAGGGAAAGGAATTACTCTGAGATATCACTTCATTAGATCTATGGAGTTGCTTAAGGAACAGTGTTATAGCAGACAGACAGAAAAACAGGCATTGGGTGGAGATGAGGGATAGAAATGGGAGAATCTATTTTAAAGAAAAATAAGTGAAAGACAAAAAATATTTAACTCAAAAAGGAGGTGTACTCTTGTGAAGATCTCCATATAATCTAAATCCATCCCCTCCATTCCATGTTGACGGGACATTCTGTACCAGCCTGTTGGTTCAGACCAGAGCATCACTGATGTTTGTCAGACCAACCAGTGTGCTAACATCCCAGCAGCAGAAACATATTGCAGCCTTTCTTCTCCTGACTCACCAACACAGCTGACAAGACAAGTCAGGGGAATATTTAACATTTGTTCCCACTTATAAAAAAATTCATCCAAGAACTTTAAAGAGCACAAAGACCTCAGCATCAGACAGGAACCATCGTACAATTGCACATCACGATCATAAAAGAGGAACAGCTCTTCAGAAGGACAATGCCAGTAAGCAGGCATAGCTCCACTGTCTTGAAAAAAACGTCCATCACAGAGCACTCAGACTTACCCCTTGCACTGTGCTTTGCTACAGAGCTTACCAAGCAGGTAAGTCAGTCTCTTTCTGTCCTTGGCTACTCCTAGGTTTCCCTCCTGCAAGATCACTCACTAAGAAGCATCAGGACTCTCGCACAGAGCACAAGAGGGGTTTTAGGGTCTATTGGAGGTCCCTGTCACACAGCTACTGTAGGGCCAGCCAGAGCCAGGACAAAATGAGACCTGCGAGCTGATGCAGCTCCCATCACACCAGGACTACGCCGTCTGTGCTGACTGAGAAAATGTCGATCCCTGCACGGTTCCAGCCGATTTTGCCTGCTAACACAGACGCAGCTCCCATCACACCAGCACTATGCCGTCTGTGCTGACTGTGAAAATGTCGATCCCTGCACAGTTCCAGCCGATTTTGCCTGCTAACACAGACAAGTACCAACACATGCAAACAGTGGACTTTGAAGTGCAGCACTCATGCCCTGGCACTGGAAAGCAAACCCTGACCCCATTCCCAAAGGTGCCAGCTATGCTCTCCAGCTCAGCTCTGCTGTAACGGGCACCCCAGTATCTCTGCTGCACCCCAGGATGGACCAGCCAGCTCCAGTGGCTCACATCCAGGGGCAACTGGATATACCCCAGCCTAGCTACTCAAGGCATTTTTATGCAGCTGTTCAGTAAAATGTACATTTTTGCATCAGTAGAATGTATTTGTGACAGATATGGAAGTGTTTCTTACTGTTTTATAGAAAGGACCCTGTCCTTCAAAGGATTCCATCTGGGCAACCCTCTGCAGCAGTGGGGACCTTCATGAAAAGGGCCAGGGAGGAGGTGGGGACAGCTACAGCCCTGCAACTGAGAGCTGAATGAGGGCTTGGTCTTCCTAACCCTCTCCTGCCCAAAAAGTTAAATGGATCATTCACTAGTAACATCTTTATGTCTCTAGGGTGGAAATGAGGAATCTCTTAAAATTAAAAGCTGAACCACTGCCCTTAACCGAGTGTGCATTTTTACTGCCATGCATGCTTTTCTACCATCATAAAATATGCAGTTATATTAATATATACAATTATCCAAAGCACCAATTTTTTTATTTAAAATGGCATTTAATATATTTGATCAGTGCCTAAGCTCTTTAAAGGGGTAATTCAAATTAATTTGACACTCAGCATTTGCAGAATCAATATTTAGCAGGTTTATATAATCTATCCTAGTCTGTTAACACACACAAAAGGTCTCTCCATTGTTGGATTTTAAACAGAAATGAAAACAGCAGCTTCCATTAGTTCTAGGAAGTGGAGACAGCCAGAAGCTGAAGATAAAAATACCAAATCACTTCTAACCCAAAGATTCCTAAAACATATGAACGCTGTTGAAATGAAAATGTGAAGTCAGTATTTGAGAGCTAATATATGCCTCATTAAATTAATATTTTTCCAACATTTTTTGATTCAACTCAATTTTCATGTCGAATTCCAGGACATACGATCAGGTGTTTTTTCTAAATTTAACACGGTAACAGGAGTGTACTCAAGATATTGTGAAAAAGCTAATAGTACTCAGTAATAAAGTATCTGTCCATCACCCCTATTGTTTTGTATGTGATTAGGGAAGAAAGAAAATCTTTGAAGAACTTAATATTGTGGTGAGTAAGCTTTACCTGAAACCATGTCTGACAGAAAACATTTAACACACTTTCAGCTGGACATGCCTTAATGTTTCCACATGTTCAAGTATTGACAAAATGAATTCCCTTCTGTAATTATGAACTTTTTGTCCTGCTGAGATGTGTGTCTCAAGCTGTGGTGGATATAGGAAGACCAATTTTAAAATTACTGTCACAGTCAAGTGATCTATATAAAAACAGTGGAAAAATCTGTTGCGTCGTTTCACTGTTTCTGCAAGTCAATAGTTTTTGTAAATTCACATTTCTTGGCAAAAAATATTCAAGACTTTAGTTCTTAGACAATAAGAGAATTATCATCTGTCCCTTTTGCATACTCTTACGGTTGACAGTCCATAATGAGCAAATTAGTATGTAAAATTTGCATAAGCTATATTATTCCTGTTTTTGCAGGTCTGTATAAGATTTCTCAACTCACTGGAAAGTATAAATCTCTTCTTTCAGGAGGTGTATCTTCAAACACTGAGACAACCACCAGTGTCATGGTCGTCATTTATGTGGATCTGTAATGTCAGTGACTAGGAATGCATAAATAACACTGAGATTCAAGCCTAGATCATGATTTCTCTCTCTGTTCTGCAGCTTCTTCCTTCCAGGCCAGGAGATGCTGGAGACTGTCCCCTGTACAGCCAGTATTTATGATATGATACAAGATTACGAATCTGTAGCACCTTCAGATATCAAATGGTCACGTTGACATGGTCATCCTGCTGTAGCCTTACAGGCAGATGACTCACCCTGTAAAAACATTTTAGGAGTATCTTTGTGCCTTTTGGCAGCCGTTAAAATAATTTCTGCATAAAGCTGATTTTAAGTGCACTGCATAAACGCAAACTGTTATTTGAGGAAACGAAGCAGCTATGGGCAACAGTATTACAGCCTGAGTCATTCAGAAATTAGTATTTCCTCTCCCAGGGGCATGTCAGTCATTCGCTGATCTTTACGTGAGTCTGATCACATTCCTCATCCTTCCAGCAGTCGTGGTGGAGCTTTGCCAGAATCTCTTCTCTAGTGTGTCTTGGTTTTCATTAAATGCCTGAGACTTTCATCTCCCTTCTGCTCCAGTCCTCTCCCCAGGCTCACGGGGAGCGTCTGAAGCCTGTGACACCTTCCTGATGCAATCTCCACGGCTGCCAGGGAGGCACCGCTGGCTCAGCCATCTCTGAGTCCATGGGCTGCTCAGCTGGGATGAAAGTTTCTGCAGCTCCACTAACGGCTCTGCCAAAAGGCCTGGCCATGCCAGGAGGACCCGGCTGCCTACCTGTCATGGTTTTGAACCTCTGGATAGCAGTGAAACATCACAACCGCTAGCTCACCCTCCTCTCTTAAGGAGGTGAAGGGAAAAGAGACTCGTGGATTAAGATAAGAACAATTTAATGACTGAACTATAATAATATTTAAAATAATAATAATTACAATA
>NW_010102889.1:0-9500 GCF_000699245.1 Pterocles gutturalis
TTATTTCTCTCTCTTTGTTATTTTCTTTTTCACTATAATTTATTTATTAATATTATAACTATTATTATTATATTTTCTTTCAATTATTAAACTGTTCTTATCTCAACCCACATGTTTTCTCACTTTTACCTTTCCAATTCTCTTCCCCCCATCCTGCTGGAGTTGGGGGAGTGAGCAGCTGTTGCTACCTGAGGCATTTCTGTTAGCACTGGAATACTGTGATGAAGTCCCCCCTGAGCCTTCTCTTCTCCAGGGAGAAAAGACCAACCGCCTTCAATCTTTCCCAACAGGGCAGGTTCTCCAGCCCTTTGACTACCTTATTTGCCACCCTTTGGACCCTATCCATTCTGTCCAAGTCTTTTTTGAATTGTGGGGAACAGAACTGGACAAAGTACTACAGGTGTGGCCTGCAAAACGCTTAGTAAAGTGGGAAGATCATGTGTCTATCTCTGCTAGTGATACCCCCATGGATATAGCCCAGGATCCAATTTGCCTTTGTTGCTGCAGCAGCATGCTGTTGATGCATGTTCAGTTTGTTGTCTACCACGACCCCCAGTTCCCCTTCAACAAGGCTGCTCCCTGGCCACACAGATCCTAACTTGTTAGCCTATCCTGGCTCTCCAGTTATTCCATCCCAGGTGCAGGACTTTGCACTTGTCTTTCTTGAACTTCATGCTCTTCTTGCTAGCCTACGCTTCCAGCCTGTCCAGGTCTCTCTGTAAGATGGCTCACCCTTCTGATGTGGTCATGTCACCACCCAGTTTGGTGTCATCAGCAAACTTGATGAGAGTGCTTTCAATCACATCATCCAGGTCACTTATGAAGATGTTGAACAGTGTGAGGTCCAGTATCAATGCCCAGGGGACTCCACTTGGGACAGGCTGCCAGCCTGAGTAAAAACAGTTGATTACCCCCGCTCTGAGTGCAACCTGTTAACCAATTTCCTGCCTATCTCACAGACCACCCATCCACTCTTCATCTTGTCAGTCTGTCCAGGAGAAGGCTGTGGGAAACAGTGTTAAATGCTTTGCTCAAGTCCAGGTAAACAACATCCACAGCTCACCCTGTGTTAGTAGAAGATGTTATTTTGTTATAGAAGGTGATAATGTTAGTCTGGCATGATTTATTTTTTGGGAAACTCCTCATCAGTGTGTCTGAGTACTTCTGCTTTTGTTAACTGCCATTTGTATGTATTGAAATGACACTTTAGTTTAGTCACTAGTTTGTTCAGGGTTTAGAAACCTTATTCTGAATGTTCTTTCCTTCTTTAGGTGAATTCTTGAGGTTAACTTTCTGACTAGGTAACACAGGCAGTGAAAGTGAGTGAGCCTGAGACCAGAAGGGAAAGGATTTCTTGTTGTAATCTAATTCCAGAATTACTTTCTTTCCAGGGTAATCAGTTCTTTTTCCTGTCCTTCTTTCTCACCCATTAACTATATTAGGTAGAAACTGGAGATAGGATACTACTAATTATTGCTTATTAGCTGTTGGAGTTGCTTTCTACTTACCTGTCCTGCCTCTGTAAAGAAGACAGTGTTGCAGATACCTTCCCTGTTGACAAATTCTTCAGGACAGAGTATCCTGAAATAAAATAAAGTTGATTGATAATGACCAATTCTCCCCACCCCCTGGCCTTTCAGTGTTGGGAGGAAAAGTGATTGGTTGTTTGCTAATAGCTTTTAATTCCTAACAAGACCACTTCCCACTCCAGCCAATTAGAGTTACCACAGGTTGGTCGATTTTGCACTGAGATCAGGGATCCACAACAAACTCCTGACAATCTATAGTCTATTATCTATTCTATAATCTATATCTATTACCTGTTCTTTTCTGCTTGGTAGGTGACAGAGCAAAAACTTTAGCCTACCAAATGTATTAGCAGTGTAGATTATTTAGTACCCTCCTGTAGGCCATCTTTTCAAAGACCCCAACAGACCAAGAGAAGCAGAACATTATAGCAGAACTATAATTTAAAATGTACTGCTATAATCAGGAGAGATGGAAAATTCCCTTGCTGAAGAACTATCGTTGTCTGTTACATTAACTAGTTTTCAGTGATGTAATGTGCTGAGTGGGGCAGTCCAAATTCACTCTGTAGACAGATTTAAAACACATCTTGCTAGAGCTGGGAAGACTTTGTAAATTAGCTTATTACTCTAAACAAGTTCATAACCTGTTCTTGACAAGTTATTTAGTAATTAAAAAGACTTTTCTGTATGCAGTGATATAATTTGTTTTGCCATAGTGCTACATTTCTGTTAGCTCAAAGAACATTATAGAAGCAATAAGACTGACCAGATCTGGAGGCATAGGTAGTTACATTGTCGGTAGTGAAATTGTACATATCAGTATGCTCAGGAGTATTACAACTTTTTGATTGTTTTGAAATCCAATGGAGAACTTAGTTGTTATCTCAGATGTTGAAACTGCAGTTTTTTTAATAGGAAACTACATCTCAGCAATCTTTGCTAGCGACTTGTTACGGCACAGTCAGGCTTTACTTGTGGCTGTAGTGCTTCTTTTCCTATACGTATCAGGAAAAAAAATCTCTTAAGAAGCCTGGTTTTGCTACCTTATATAGGCATCCTCAAATACTCAGAATGGACTTACACTAATTTATTTGAAAACTACAGAAGCAGGATACTCTGTTACACAACCGAGGCTGTTTCTCAGCTGAAGGTAACTCATGCCATCACCTATCAGGTTTTTAACTGAAATCACACAATTGTGGAAGGATTTATTTTAGAAGGTAACTCTGAAGGTCTCTAGTTCAAGCTCCCACTCCACAAATGGCTAACTTCAAACTTTTATGTTTGGTCAGGACCTTGCCCAGTAGAGTCTGAGGATCTCCAAGGGTGGAGATTCCACAGCTTCTCTGGACAATGTTTCCCAGTGCTAAAGCATTCTCACAGTGATTATTTTTTCCCTTATCTTCATCCAAACATACAAACAACTTGCCAAGTATTCATTTGTGTTGCAGAATCAAATCCAAATGCTAACTGACACTAAACAGACATGTAAGAATATTTTCTGACCCAGTGAGCTATGAGAGAGGAGTACAAAAGGAAAGAAAGGCAACTACTTAAGGAACTAACTTCTTGATAAAGATATTTGTATTTGGAAACAGCTGGTTGCTCCTTAATGGCCTTCCTCCTTAAAAAGGAAACAGCATACCATTGGCTCTTTTGACATGGCTAGCTAATTCTTGATTCTGACAGTGTTAGTCTTCAAAGCAGCAAATCTGATCACAAATTAAGGTTATAAGGCAGTTTTCACAAAATTAAGTTGACAGAACTCAACATCCAGTTCCCATCTCAATCATAACTGTATTTTGTCTTATAACAGTAGATTATTTCACATGGTGTTGATTTCCATCACAGGTCAGCTTCTGCATCAGGCCGCTTCTTCTTCTCTTCTAGTGATACACTTGGCTTTCCAGTTGATACTCAAAATGTCATAAATTTGTCATACTTAACTTAACAACATAACTTAACAAAGTGTCCCCACTTTGTCAGCATGTAGCAAATTCATCAATGTTTTTTATTACCTGTGGTCCGCCTGTTTCCTACTTTGATGCCCCTTCGCGTTAAACACTCAAACATTGAAGAGAGTATTAAGCAACAAGTGATATGACACTGACAAAGAAATACCACATCAGGAACTTGAATCTAGTAGCAGCCACTGACTTGTTGTAAGCATGTGCTTGGAGCCTCAAGGTTTATTGCCAAGTCATATGAAGTATCTCACAGAATAGAATCATAGGCCAATTCCTTTAATTTATTGTTGAATCCCAAGGGTGTGAATGCTGGCAGAACATCATAATTTTATCTAGCACTGGTGTAGTTCATTGGGTTTTTAATGTGCTGTTCTCACAAGGAAGGTTTACATCTGCTTAATTAGCAATTGCGTGAAGCCACCTGCCTCAATAAAAATTTGAAGCAGTGACAAGTCTCCTTCATACCATTGTAAAGAATGTGAAAACATATCTAGAAAATATTCATCAGCTTGTATTAATGAGGGCCCTCAACTCCTGAAAAGTGATTAGAGGAAGGTTCTGTCCCTTAGTCCAACTTCACCCTTTGTACTGAAATTATTGTTTCCTTCCTATTCTCTCAAACAACTTCTCTATTTCTCTAAACATCCTTTCCCCCACCTACTACCCATCAGGATCTAAAAGACGCCACTCTCCACTCTGTGACCTACGTTTCAAAAAGGGAAAGAAATGGGCTGCTGCTTCTCACACTGCTACGTGCTACATACCATTCAATATAGCCTGACCTGTTGTGTTTTTCCATAGTCTTCACCATCAGCTGCAAGTCCATCTCCTTCTTCCCCTTTCCCCATTTCATCCATGTGTAAAAACCAGTGTAAAATTCCCTGCTCTATCTAAGCCACCCAGCTCCTCAGAAGAGTGATGAATTTCCACAAGTATGGCTATTTTTCAATAACACTGAAATCAAACAATGACTTTCTTACTGATGCAACTGTAAAATAAAAAGGAAAACAAGTATCCACTTTACAATGGCTTCCAGAATGATACATTATCTGATTATTCCCCAAAAAGGGAAAATGTTGTGTGCATTGCCTACCACTTTCTAGTGATCAGAATAACCTTCAACAGTTCTTCCAAGCCCCTTCTGGAACCCTGCCTTTGCAACAGGATCCATTTCAATCTGTTTGTGCTGAGCACTTGCTGATGGGAAGCTGATTTCTGCATTTCTGTTGATAAAACACTGGGCCCCACTCAAAGTCCAGCTTAATATTTTTATATTTTTACATGAATTAATTAAGCAACACATGAGAGAACACACTCATAAGCGTGTGGAGGGAGAGCAGTAAAACTCTACTTTCTGCTTGAGGTACCAAATAAAATTCACTGAAAACCAGTCCTCATCCCCACATCCTTTTAATACAAGGCCTTTCCTCCAGTCCAGCAGACTTCAGTGCATTGAGCAAACTCCGCACACGTCCACTCATTCCTAAGAAAAATCTTCTCCCTGCCGCCGCTGTCCTTGGCTGCATGTCCCTTCTCTGCCCTTCTCAGAGCCTCCCAGCTTGCAGACTCCACTCTCTGCATCATCCCCCTGTTTGCTTCACTCTTGACCTTCTTCTACCTGAAAGGGCCCAGAGATCCTGAGAGGAGTTCCAGCCTCCCCTCACTCCACAGAGTTATATGTGAACAAAGGTGCAATATCCAAGATGAAGGAAATAAAGGGCCTGCAAGCAAGCAAACGAGCTCTACCAACTTTTATGATATTAACCACCATAACTTAAAAATAGAAACTACATCTAAGAATCATTTCAGGCAAAGGGCCATTCAGCCCTCTGACATCTGTTCTAGGGCAGCTGTCCCCTTGGGCATTAAGGCCCAGAGTGAGCTCACAGGCTCCAAAAACAAGAAAGGAGTCCTTGCAGCCAGGAGGCAAAGGCCCAGCAGTCAGTCACGCAGCACCTGCAGGGGCACTGGAATCGTGGGGACCTCACTCTGCTCTTCCCCCTAAGGCCTCAGCTGAAGCTGTGGCCAGCTTTGGGTAGCTCTGTGGCCAGTTTCATGTCATGTAGGTTGCAAAAGCCTCTAGTGAGCTTTCTCTAGCTAGTCTCAAGGTTAAAGTAATTGCTATCTCTTTAAAAAAAAGGATAAGTTATCAGGAGAGAGAGATAGATTGTCCTTTGTGGCCACTGGAGAGGTGTGACAGGAAAAATGAGCTTAATCTACAAAAAGACTTGATAGCAGGGTGATGGGAAAAACACTGAAACTGTAGGATGGTAGAGGAGTGAAATACAAAACCTAGGAAAAAACAGGGAAAGTGTTCTTCGGTGTTTGGAATAGACCAGTGTCTGTCAAGGATGGTCTGTCTCCTTCCTCAGTGCACAGGGTTGGACACGGCCACTTCTGGATCTCCATTCTGTGACTTCTGTTAGTGAAGCTGTAGGAAGTAATCCCTGCAAAACTGGGGAAGAAAAAAAAATAAAAAAGAAAAGAAAATGGAACTGCAGCTGAGTATCCATACATCTCAACACACACACTGAACATACAGCTGTTTTTAGTTGGCAACTGCAGCAAATATAGGGTAAAAATGACATGTGGAATGAAACCCCCTTGATATACAGCATATTTAAGTTTTACTCGCCTGCAGGATATGCTTATATAAATTACCATTTCAAATAAGAGGCAAAAATTATTGTAATAGCATTTATTTACCCCAGAGATGGGTATGCTATTAAGCTTGTATCATGTGCAATTACTGCTACAGCAGGCTGCAGTAGGATAGACAACCACCAGCAGAAGATAACAAACAACTCTCAGTGGGAATAACAATGTTCCTCAATGAGAACCAATAAGAACTCTTGTTTAACTCACTTCAAATTCATTTATGCAATTCATACATTCATTTATTCTCTTGTAGTTATTGCTTAACCTTGAGTAATCTTGGCAACATGCTTCTTTTTTTAATGAGTGTGCATGGAAGAGTGAAGGTTAATGAGGTATTAATATGATTTATCCACTTTAAAAATATTTAGCTCAAACTGTTCTTGGGGTGCATCAGGCTTATCTGCTTTGGTGGCACTCAAAATGTCAACAGATATCGCGTACCTGAGTTGCATAAAACATAAATACAACATCAGTGCAATGAATCCATTGTTTCTGTAAAACTAATACAAAAAGATGTTATCCTAAAAGATACAAACAGCCCTAAAAATGGTTGCACCCTTGCTTCAGAAACTGTTAATTGCTTTTTAAATTACAGTTCCTCATAAGGAGGTTTTAATTGATTTTGTAAGCACTTTAAAAAAAACACCAGTACAGAAGAATGAACGTTGAACTCCATTTCTTCAGGTAAGCAAGTGTCTTAGAATTATTTACATAGCATGTTGTTATTAGAGGTATTTAGTCCATAGTGGTTCACGGCCATGACTTCCACACACAGCGGTAAATCCTCAGACGCTGTAAACTGTTGTAGTATCAGAGACTTCACTGGCATCATGACAGTGTGCAGTGGCCCCGTCCCCACTGGGTTCTGCTGCTTTGTAACTCCTGCTAATTTCCAGCCCACGTGCAGTGTGCAGAATTAACGAGTTTGGGCCCAAGGGTGCACTCAGTCCCAAAGTTAATGTAACAGTACATAGACAAATAGTACATGGCTCTCCATACACCTCCATTATCAAGCGTCGTCAAAGAAGCCAGGTCATGAAAACAGCAACTGGTTGAATCAACCATGGGCACACTTCAGGGTCTCTGCACTCTGGATGCACTCTTCTAGCTCACATAGAATCTTCCACAGTAGCAAGGATGTCTGCTTTCCTTACAGTCAAAGTTGCATTAGCCATGTCACCCTACCTGCATTATCTGGGCCAGGGTATGAGTCTTCAAACACTCTTTTCCCTAACCTCTAGTAAGCAGCCTTACTGCTCATTGTCTAATGATTATGAGACCCCCCAAGCCTTCTACATTGCACTGAGTGAAGTAGGTATTGCCACAAAATTCTCACTCTCTCTGTGCAGTTATTAACATCTGTACATATTTCTCTTTTTGAAAGACTGAGCCAGAGCACTGTAATATGTAAACTGCAAATGAACTGTCAGTTGTGTTACTAAACCTATCAAAACTGGTACTGTCACACGTCATAATTCTAAGACCCATAGCAAATGTTCTAAGTAGAACTGAGCATAATGATGAAAATCAGTGAACAGAACAAGAATATGGGATATTGTTCTAGGTTAAGCTGAGACAGAGTTAACTTTCTTCATAATAGCTAGCAAGAGGCTGTATTTTGGATTCGTGCTCAGAAGAAATCTGATAAAAAGTGATGTTTGCATGGCTGCCAAGGTCTTTCAGCTTCTCTGGCTGTCTGCAAACAGGAGGAGCTGGGAGGGAGCACAGCCCCAGTTACTAGCCCAGGATTTGATCTTAAGTTTGGGATTGAGACCCAGAGTGGCCAATAATCTGTTCCATAACATACACGTCATGCCCAGTATATAGGTGAGGACTCTCCGGAAGATCGGCCCTTTTTGGTTCTGGATCTCTTTTGCTCCGGGTCATCTCGCTCCAGGTGGTCGCTCTCCCAAGGCCTTCCCCCCCACCCAACCCCGGTCTGCTCTTGGTCTGGGACGCTCGGACTGTTATCTCCGTTCTGCGAGTGTGGTTTTGGGACTCTCCCTGCTCCGGGATCATTAGCCGGGAACAGGCTGAGCCTTGGTCATAGAGTGGGAGTAGCAGTATCACTGTGTATCACTCATTCATATATTTGTATATACTATTATTTTCAATATTATTGTAGTTTAGTTATTGAATTGGTCTTACCTCAACCCATGAGTCCTTTTTTTTCCCTTTACCCCTTTAATTCTCTTCCCCTATCCTCGGTGGGGGTGGGGGGTGAATGGGTGTGTGGGTTGGCCCCCAGCCAAGGGTAAACCCATCACAGATGTTAAGAGAGTTACCAAGTTACAATGTAAAAATTATGTACAAAATCCACACCTGCATGAGTTTCACTTAAATCTCATGGGATTAAGTTGTCTTTTTTCCCATGCTTGCTACATGTTCATCTCAGAAGTATTTTGTACTAGATTTGAACCTATTAATTGCCCTTTGCAATCTCAAATAACACTGAATCAACCTATAATTGCAATAATCTTTGTCAAAGTTAGCTCCTGCGTTAGGTATTCCGAGAACTCTACATCATACAACCACAGTAGAAAAGTTGTTTTCAATGACCTTGCTAATTTTCCTTTGAAGAGAAAAAAACTGTGTGAACTTCTACTTTTTGAACAATTCTTTTAATTTACTATAATTCCCATCACATCCTGAGAAGAGTGGATCTTGATGCCACCACATTTGATTCAGGCTGGTTTTGGAGGATTGATTTCTCTGCTTTAACTGTCAATGCCAAGAAACTTTTAAAAATGCCACCAGCATATCTCCTCTCTTAGGTCCCATCCATACTTAAGAGTCCTCTGGTTTCTGGTTTGTGAGAAGTTAAATTTGGCTTGAAGGTTGCTGTAGTTATCAGACACAAAAACACTGGTTTGATACTAGACTTCGTTTCATGACTTCAAGTCCACTGTTCTACATTGAGGTAAGAAAGGTCTTTCTGTATCAGATGGTTCAGATCAATATTCAAAGACTATCATGACTACCATTACAGCAGAAATCTCGGTAATTAATTAGCTTTCTAAAATAATTTCAATCAGCTTATCTTGTTTTTCCTTCTAATGTGTTACAAGAGGCCTAATAAGAATGTATTAAAGTATTAATTATCATATTTGTCATACTTGTCTTAGTATTCATTAATATATGATGAATTTCATTCAGTGATATTGGGAGTTTTCTTCTTGATCCAACCCTGCAAATTCAAGATAATTGCAATTCCCTTTGAACAACGTGACAGCAGCCCTGCATAAGTGTGCGGTCTCTTTTTCTCCCTCTGTCTCACATAGAAGCGATAAAGGGATTGAAAAACTTTTTTTTTTTTTTTTTTTTTTTTTTTAGGAATTTCCCCCCC
>NW_010102889.1:9531-65295 GCF_000699245.1 Pterocles gutturalis
TTTAGTAGGCATTTACTCCACCCATTTGCAAGTCTGTAGAGGCCATGGACTGATCCAAGGCAAAATTACATTTTCTCTGAGGGTAGAGCATGTATTTCTGATATTCTGTATTTCATTTGTCTTTTTACCTGCAGTATTATTGACCATCCTCTCTTTGTTGTAAAACTTTGTTTTGTGGCACAGTTGAGTGTAACTTTTCATAGGCTACTACATATTGCTGGAAAATAGGCCTCAAAAGGAACTTTTTTGTTACCAGTGGTCAGTCTGTTCATGACTATTCTCTGAAAATCAAATATATGTTATACAGATAATTGAAGTTCAGAAACCAGGGAGGAAATAGGCTGATGGACTGTGCTTGGTACACACAGAATAAGTATTTGGAAGATTTTAAACAGCATAGTATAGAATGCTTGATAGCAATATTTGCAGAAGAAGAATTGTGGATCTTTTGTCTCTAAAGTACATAATGCTTGTTCCTTTCAGGTCTATATATAGCCAGGAAGAGGCTTGCTTCTTTTCTTGTCACAGTCAAATACGTGAAAAATGCCTCTTCATGAAAAAAAAGATTATTTCATTCTAATAACCTTCTAATTTCCAAACTACATTTGCTCCTTGTTACTTTATATTCATAGTACAATACTTTTAATAATTGGGGAGTCTATCTATTCAGTACAAAATTGTTTACTCATTCTTCCTTGTGCTGTGCTAAATAAACTAATTGGTCATCATACTACTGAATTTCATATGGATTCTTCAAATCTAACCCTCAAAATTATCCACTTTATTATGTACGCCTTTCCAACGCTCTTGTCCTCCAGCCTTTGCCTGACCAACTTCATGTGTCACGGAGTTTGGATTGTAGATTGATGGTGCCACAAATCTAGATGTGAAGGTAATTTTTATCAGTGCAATACAAGCACAGACAGCTACTGGATGACATTAAGTCAATTAAGTTAATCAGGACACTTAATACCACTTCCAGTTAATTGACCCATACAAGAGCAGCTGCTCTGTGGAAAAACTCCACAACAGAGAAAAGCATAGTATAAATGCAGTATACCAATGTCATGACTATTTCAAATTAATGCAATTCACAAAACAGTGTGTAACCTCTCTGATAAAGGCTTGAATAATTTCAGAAGTTTCTGTAACCAGTGAATATATTCTGGCACACAATAAAAGGCTGCCATGGAGTGTCCTCATGGTGTTTTAAATTTCACATATACCAAGATTTATTACAATAATTATTTATAACTACTTAAAAACTGGGCTGTCTTAGCCAGGTATCAGATGTTGTTACTGATCTCATGGGTAAAATATTAAACATTGTATAAGGTGAATGGTTTAAGTTTCTAACAGAAACATAGGATGCGTAAAAATGTTTTCATATAGAATATGACAGGATTATATATGATTTAGTCAATAAAATATAGAATTAAATATATGAAAAGGCCAAATACTCAGATTCCTTCAAAAGGACATAATGTAGTCATCTTTCCTCTTTACATTTTAACCCCCCCCAGGCATTATTTTAGCTCTTTCCATCTATCTAGAGAAAAATCATAAGGAATGCCAAGGTTTAACCAAAGCAGACATAGAAGTCTAATACTAATGTCTTTATACAGAACAAAAACATTGCACAAACAATTATCAGAAAATGAACATTTTGGGAAGTTGTCCATACCTCAATATGAAAAATTTAACTATGCTTAGCTGTGGATATTTTACTGTGGGTCTTTATTAGGATACAAAAGCAGAAAGAAAGGCTGAGGAAGCAAAGGTATTCTCAAAAGATTCACCATGTATAATCAGAATAACATACAATGTTAAGAAGGATTTTGTAATTACTGTTGCTACATTTCTGGAAAGCTAACAAATGTGAAGAAGTTTCATTCTTTAAAAATAATCCCAGTAGAATAGACAAAAGTTAGAAGTATCACAGTGAAGCAACATATTTTTTTTAACTATTTTGCAATAACATTTTATTCCATGAGCTGGAGGCGTAGATTGCTTTTGCAGCAACCACTGAAAGCAATTCAATTATATACTCACAACAGTATTTACCATCAAACTCTCTGTTGCTCAACAGAGTTCTGTTTAGGACAACTACTTCTTTCCAAACAGTATCAGAGAGGTGTGCAATTTGATTGCTGCCTACTCTCTGTTATACCAATGTCAAAGAGGTTGAAACTGAGTCGTAAGAGGCTGAATTGACAAAGGAATTTTATTCTACAATTATTAATATCTTATTCTAATTTTAGAATAACTCTAGAGGTAGAATATATTTGCTCTCTAATCCACAATGGAAGGTGAAAACCCTTTTAAAAATCTTGCTCAATTGCCTGCAAACACAAGACTGTTCTACAGGAAACAATTTTCCTGATGTTTATATCTAGAGTAGTGGGAATTGTGGAGACTCCATAGCCAGTTTGCATCTTGCTAGTCCTAACTGTTTGGTGGGAATTTAAACTATCTTATCATCACATCTGTATTGCATTCTAGTGGAATACCTTCACTTAACCTTTTCACTCCATAATGCCAATCTTCCTCAAATGTTTTGTGCCAGATCTAGTATCTCCCCCATAGATGAACTGTATATTTTCACTTACTTAATCATTCCCCACAGGCTGCTTCTTCAGAGTCTAGACATTTTGATAATTTTTTTATTTCCAAATTTTGCTGAAGTAGAACCTAGAACTCTTGCAGATACCATTCACAACAGCTGTGAACAGTAAGAGGTTGATACTATCTTGCTGTGTGCAAGTCACAATGCTTTGGCCTTTACCTTGTTATTTTACATAGCAAAATCATGAATCATTTGCTATTTGGTATCACCTGTTCTTGGCTCTGTATTGCTGATTTCCTTTTCCTCTTCCCTGTCCGAGGACCTTGAGACAGCTAGACATCTGAGACAGTGTTCTTTGATCCAATCCAGCTGTAGATGCTAAAATGAGGTTTTAAAACAACCCAGACCAGTAAACCAAAATCGTTAAAAAGGGAAAACACAGCTCTGCTGTCTGAGAGGTAAATAAGAGAGCTTGTAAACAAGACACCTGCCTGTCTAAACCATCCTTGCACAATCCTTCAGTCCTGCCCTTAGTCCAGTAATTTCCTGAAGCTTCCTGAGTTCTAGCAAGCTGGACAGATCTAGCAGGTCCCTATGAATTGTTTTTCATGTCCTCACTTCCAGGTCTTAGCTGCCTAATTGCTCTCTGTGCTTCACAGGTCTTGTCTCTGTTGAGTCCCTTCATATCCATTGTTGATCCCATCCTGCACTACATGAGCACTACTAAGCCCTGCATACTCAGGTGCAAGGACCCCGCCCCGAGAGCGGCTCATAAAATCAAGTGCAAATTGCCATGACAAATCATAAAATCATAGAATGGTTTGGGTTGGAAGGGACCTTAAAGATCATCTAGTTCCAACCCCCCCTGCCATGGGCAGGGATACCTGCCACTGGATCAAATGGACAATAATAATAAAACAAATAAAAAAACCCACAACAGACACCGTCTAGTGCAGAAAGCTTCGAATTGCCTCCCCAGCAGAAAAGCACACCATTACATTGTGCCCATTTGATTAACTCTACTGAAAAAAAGATATCTAATTGCTGTCATCGTGGCCAGTTTCTCTTTACATCTTTTCACATCAATGGTTTTCCTTTCCATTTCAAATGTAGTTCAAACTATTGCTCCTTGACTTGTGGGCTTCTCAATCTACCTTAGTTTTATGCTGCCTTGCTTTTACAATCTTTCCCTCCCCTTGTTCAGTCCATATTGCTTGACAAACAATCTACTTGCCCTTTCAGGCTTTTGAAACCATTTCCCACTGTCTTCCAGGAGGTTTCTTCCTTGTACTTGACCATAACTAGAGCAGCACCACAACCAATCCATTCATTACTCCTCCATAAAGTTTATTTCCTCTACAAGTCCTAAAAATAAGCATTTGAGGCAAGAGATTGAAGCATATTTTGGAAATATTAGCAATTAGGATAAGAAAGATTTTTTCAGATTATGCCAGTTTTCTGGGGCAAAATTTATATATTTTGAGCCTCGGAATGTTTTGTGTGAAACTTCTTGGCTGTAACAAAAATTTCTGTGTATCCAGGACAGAGTCCTTATGGGTTCCACTGTGATGACCCAATTTACTGGTGGAAAATGTGTCTTCTAGCCCTTGGTATGCCAAGTAAACTAATTTAAAACTGAGGACCTTGCCTTGCAGGGAAACCACACTTTTTATTTATTTTAGTGTTGAACCATACCCCGGTGTAGAAATTCCAGGGCTTCATTGCAGATATCAGTTTAGCTGTATAGAGAGGAATTTCCACTTACTGGGTAATAAACAAAATGGATCAAAAGCCTTGTTTTTTCAGTCAGCTGTGTTAACAAAAGCAACTAAAGTGTCAATTATTTCTGCTAGTACATTATTTGCGAAATATTTATCAGAATGGCTCCCTCCTCATAGAAACATGGAATGCCCAGGAACACACTAGTTCAACTACATATTAACTTGGTGACCTCACATCAACGGTTCTTACGCTCATTCTGTTCCCAGTGAACACCTTGATCAGTGAGTTTTGTTTTTTGCTTAACGTTGAAAGGTACCTAAGAAAACCAATGAGTTCTGAAGTCTAAAACTAGCCTTTTGGATTTCCTTTCTTTATTCCCTCATCTTTTGTTCTTCCTCTTAGTTTGTTTTAGATACATCTCATTAGTATTCATTTGACACTAGTCAAAGAATAAGATATTACAGAACAAAAAGCAACTGTGCAACAATGATTAACTGATTATTTCATTTTGCTGCATAAGTTTTAGCAATATTTGCTCTGTTTCAAGGAGAAGATGTGCATATGGTTGTATTTCCTCTTGTAGATTCTATTTTAATAAGAAAGGGTGAACACTAAAAGCTTTCTATATGAAATCACACATTGGCCAATGCAGCTGGACCTCACTCCAAGCCTTAATGTGTTTTATATTATTTAGAAACTAAGGAATCACACTTCTTCTGTTTAAACAACAATAATTAATCTTTGGCTTCTTGCAGGATTTGACAATTGTGTAGTGGAAGGGGCAAGTGGCAGCCCTTAATATTCTTATCCCCCAGTGGGATGGGGGAGAGAATGAGAAGAATAAAAGTGACAGAACTTGTGATTTTAGGTAAGGGCAGTTGAATAGGTAAAGCAAACGCTGGGTATGTAAGCAAAGCAGAACAAGTAATTCATTCACTACTTCCCATCAGCAGGCAGGCGTTCAGCCATCTCCAGGAAAGCAGGGCGCCATCACGCATTAATGATTACTTGGAAAGACAATTGTCATAGCCCTGAACATCCTCTCCTTCTTCCCTCAGCTTTGATTGCTGGGCATAACATTATATGGTATAGGATACCCCTTTGGTCAGTTGGGCTCAGCTGTCCCAGCTGTGTCCCCCTCCAACTTCTTGGCCACCCCAGCCTACTTGCTGGCTGTGTAGTGTGAGAAGCAGAAAAGACCTTTACTCTGCATAAGCACTGCTCAGCAATTACTAAAACGTGGTTGTGTTATCAATAGTTTTCATCACAAATCCAAAATGTAACAGTATGGAGGCTACTATGAAGAAAATTAACTCTATCCCAGCCAAAACCAGCACATTATTAGAATAAATAGAACTACCAACAGGCTTTAAGGTAAGCATGAATTTACCTGCTTTGCAAAGACAATTTAAATGAGGGCTTTTCCCATTTTTCTCTCAGATGTAGGTTAACAAGCAACATGTTGCAATGTATTTGCATACAAAACCATTTTAAAGCAGCACTCGGACACATAGCTGAGTTGCATCTATGTCATTATGGCTAGAAGACAGGGTAAGTGAAATCTTCTACTATGGCTTCTATCCAAACAGTATATCAGGCTCAAATGCATGGCATGGTTTACAGTACATATACATATATATCTGTATCTACATACATCTGTCTGTATCAACTCACCTGATTTTTGTGTGCCTCTGTGATGCTCTTCAATAAGAATTCTTCCCAAATTTTCAGAAATATTTTCTTTTCAAAGCGGAACTCAGACTCTGAATGTTCCTCATGTTTTATATGACAACAAAACTGTCTGTTTAAATGAAACGTGAAGAAACCATCACAGCAGGAGGTTGCTGTGAAACACTGATGTATTCATCTGACATTTTCAGATATGTTGCCTGGGGTTACATCCAAATACTTTCCACATAGTTGTACTGAGTGCTTTCTCCTGTGTGACAAAACAGAGATAACATTCAAAAAGTACATAATTATATTTCTATTATCTTCTGCTTTCAAGTGAGAGTGTAAGAGCAAAGCTCATAATGATGCTGCAAATCAATGAAATATTCAAGAAAATCTTTACACCAGAAAATAAAAATCAAAGGAAAGTAATTCATAACTTAGCTATTTACCCATAAAACTTGAAAAGTCAGATGAATAAGGAAAGAGCAGGAGTCTATCTCTTAAAACAATGTGTGGAATAAGCATGTCATATTTCCTCCTATGTTATCTACAGCAGTAAGCCTTTTAATGTGTAAATATTCCAGCTCCACTGATACCTTTCATGGTTCTGCTTGCTGGTGTATCCTGGAATTTGATTGATACTTTGAGTCTTGAAACTACATCTCGAATACCTACATTCAAACACATTTGATGCAAGTCTTCTATGTTTAGTTCTATGTTTAGTGTCTTGCAGTTTGCTCCATCATTAGGTAACATTTTGTATCAATGTCAATTTCAAGGAAATCTCCATCTACATGTACTTATACGAGATTAGGCATAACCTAATACACAGGTATTTTACACAGGCTTGCACGTCTTAAAACATTGTCCTGGGTTAAACTGAGACAGAGTTAACTTTCTTCATAATAGCCGTCTTCATAATTACTGTCTCATAAGAACATGTCATCCTAGTTCTATGTTTGCTTTGCCTTTGCCAGCTACTTCTCTTGTACTTCTCAGTACTTTCATATGAAAAACTAAGCCTGTTTAAATATGCCAAGGAACAAAATAAGAATCTGGGTGTTTAGCTATCCTCCAAGCCCCTTCTGATGTCCATATCTCTGCAAAATTTTTTTTCTTTAGAGGTGGAAATGTATCCAAACAATCCCATATCTGTCTCTCAGTTTCTAAAACTATTTAAATAAAATATAATCTTGACTAATGAGGGTTACAATATTTCCCATTAGTAAAAAATGTGACAGCATTGGACAATATTGGAAGAAGCCAAAAATAATTAGTGTTACTGAGATATTATTTGTGGAAGTGATGTTCGCCTCAGCGTCTCCCAGGATATCAAAAAGGGAATGGAACTGTGAATTTTTGCACTGTGTTTATATTGGTATTTACCTTATGTGAGGGTTCCTCTGGTTGCTGGTAAGAGATAAGAAAGCATTGCTCTGCTTCCCTCCAAAACACGCACGACTATCAGAACTAGAGGTATTCTGTTAAAATGGTACAAAGTGACATTATAATCTCTGATCTCACGTCTTTGGCATACTCAAGACTAATCCATTCACTAATGGTCAGGGACGGCAGGGAATTTTCCTACAGGTCAAGCCCTATGAAATCTCCTTTTGGGAGTGTTAACTGAGTCTGTTTCTTAGGAGTAAGTGGGAATCACTATTGCAGGCTCCAAAGATGCCTAAGATTGCTCCTGACTCTCTTCCAACAATAATTGTCACCTACCTGTGGACCTGTGGATCTACTGATGTTTGATGTGCGCTGACAAGCCTGTGGGAGTGGCTGTCCTGTGGAGCTTTCTGGATTGTTTGCTTCAGGGTGACAGTCATCTCTGGGAGGAATTGACTCTGAGGTCTCTTGATGATACCATTTTCTTCTCTTCCACCTGTGAAACAAACCTGTGACTCTTGCCACTGAACTCAGCTGACTGGTTTCTAGAAGAGGTCTAGTATGAGGGAGAAGGGTTGAGCTTGAAGGAGGCGTAAGGATGTTCTAAGAGGGTCACAATTTGTGTGCTTTGCTCCATGGTCTCTATTTCCTGCACGTATTTGTATTCATTTTGGGGAACAATGTTGCCTGTACCAGCTGGAAAGGGTAAGAGAGGGCAGGTGCAAAGTCCCCACCACAAATATGGGCCCATTCATCTGTAGCACAGGAGCCTCAGAGAGGTGTGATGTGGCCAGTACCTCCCAGTGATATATTCTCAGCTGAATCAGACCATGCAATTAATACTGTTGGCATGTGAGACATACAGATGGCCCTGTTCTGCGTATACACAACTCCACTTGCACAGAGTTACTATTCTAGTTTATAGATGGAAAGGCAGAAGGAAAGGTTCAGATTTTACACAGCACATGTCTAGAGGTGAAAAGCTTCATAACAGCTCCTTGTCCTGGACAAGCTGTTACCTGACTCTACTTAATACATATGTTCTCTTCTTTTAAATCTGATAAATGTTTGTTCCCTATTTGCACTGGTAAAACATCTAGTGTCACTGGATTTCCCCCCACCATCACTGCTCCAGCCTGCTGTATCCCTTAGTTCCTTATCAAAAATGTACAAGCACCTAAACAATCACAAACAGCTCATGCTTGTTAAGGCTATGAATCTGGAATCTCTTGACAGAACAGCCTAGCTGCGAGCACTGCTTAATCAGCCTCAGCCAGTCTTCAGGAAACTTGATTTACATTGTAGCTGCTGCCTACCCTCTGTTTTATCAGCGTCTGTTCTCTGGCTAAAACTGTTAAAGTAAAACCATACTGTGTGTGAGACTTTGAGAGCACCCAGAGGACTCCACCTTTAATGCAAAATTGTGTTTGGCTTAACTCCAACCATGCTGATATTGTGCTATAATCTGGCTTTGGCTCTGCAGGATAGTGATGAATAATAAATTCTATACAATCAACCAACAGACAAATTTCTGGCATTCTTCTCTTGGTACAAAACCTTGCATTTTCATGTTAATGCCCAAGTTATTGGGCCTGCAAAGATCAAGGCTATAATCATGATGTGCTAAAGTAGTAGCCTGTTCTCCCTCTGGGTAGAAATATTTAATACTGCGTGTTTCTGTCTTCTCCCAATCTGCAGTGCTGGTTTGCAGGGTTTCATATTACCAGTTTTCTTTAAACTGTACAATCTTAACTGAAAAAGCTATGTATCTATCTCCATAGGTGTCTATATATTTATCTATCCATGTATATCAAACTCAGCTGAAGAAAGCTGAAAGCCAGCAACTAATTTAGCTAAAAACTTAAAATAAAAGATCATGAGAACACCATGAAGGGAATGCCTCAGTAATTCAAACAAAAACTCATAAGAATCACATTGGAACAAAAAAAAAAAAAAAAAAAGGCAGTTCTTACGAAATGTATCAGATTATCCACAAGCACCAAGTAACTGTCCCAAATGTGCTTGCTGGGACTAAGAATGCTTTTTTTTTTTGTTGTTTTTTGGGGGGTTTTTTTGCATTGTGTTGTTTGTTGGTTTTTTTTGTTGTTTTGTTGGTTTTTTTTTTTTTTGGTTAAACAAACGTTCCTTTTATCTAAATGCTATTTTAAATAAGAATGTGTGGCATGTGTTTTATGTCTTTGTTTGAACTTCAGTACAAAACATGTCATATTCTAAGAAGAGAAGGACTGGGTCAGGCAGCCCTCTGGAGGAAAGAGAGGAAGACTGCTCATTCCTCTGGAGGTAATCAGGAGTTCTCCAGAAGAGAATGTAGACAGCACAGAGTAAGGCAGACTAAGGCAGACTTCCTTGAGGATCAGGGACTGAGGAGCACTACCAGAAGTCAAGAGGAGGAATGGGTGCAGTCACACTCCTGAGATGAAGAGCATCTCCCTGCAGACCACCTGGACCACACAGAATCTCTTTCTTTCCAGGAAGACTCTTAGTTAGCTGAAATCAAGCACGAGAGCAAGCGCACATCCTCTAACGGTACAGCAGTAGGAGGAGACTGACTTACCAAACCTGCTTTTCTGTCCTGCCTTACTCAGTCATTTTGAGTTTTCTCTATTTTAAAAGTTAACTATTCTGTTTTGTGGTCTAATAAAGTCCGACTGGGATTTAAAGCTTTCTTGGTCTTATAGAGAGACCTCGCTCCCACTACTAGCAGAAGGTTTAGGCAGGTCCACCTCATAGCTCTGACTGATTTGCATCACCATGAGAGACGTCATCATAGTTTATTAAATAATTAAAAAGCAAAGTGTGTGTGTGTGTATGCACGTGCACCTGCACTTGTGTATGTTTTGTTTACACATCATTAGAAATAAATCTGAAAACTGAAAGCTTAAGGACAAAAATTGGCTTCATAATATCTGTGACTGTCTTTGTGATTTTACAACTTCAGAATTATTCTTTTTTTCACAAAAACCCATATATTCCTTTTCTGTTCTTTACTGTAGAATTAATGGTCTTGACCTCCATCTAGAAAGCCCTTGAAAGTCCATTGATATAATGTGTAAGGGTAAGGAATTGTTACTTATAACTACTGTTATAGACCCCTAGCCCTACCATGATATCAGAGCCACTGAAACTATATTGTGATTAAGTGAGCACCTGTTTTGGGTGATAAACATGTTGGCCTGTGTTTGATAAAAGGGTTTAACAAACAGAATGTCCCTGTCTCTTTGCAAGCTTCCTCTTTTTTCCTGACATCTTTAATACACTATCAATGTTGTATTGATGTCCTTTGTTTCCTCATGAACAGAGGAATTTATTTTTCCACTCACATTCATCATTTTCTAATTATTTAATTTCTATTTTCTCCCTTCTCCTTCACCCCTTTCTAAGGTCTTTTTGCAGGTCTGGCATTTAAAGAAGGCAAATTCCCAGGGTGATTTAAGCCACTTGAGTTGAAGTGGTAGGATTTGAATATTTTCTACAACTCCATGAGATATCTAAAACACAATCAGACTTCAGAGATTTGTATAACAATAATGGATAAAAATAAATTTTTTGGATATGTGAACTTTTTTTTTAAATGAAAAATAATTTGCTCCCCATTTGCTGAGAACCATAAATTTATGGCAGGGAAATATTTAGCTAATTTTCCTCAACTTTTTCCCACAGCCTTTTCTTAGCCTAGTTTGGGTATGTTTGGGGTTTTTTTATATTTATAACAAATCACTACTTTTATTTTGCTTTTCTTGTGATTAAAGAAAATGTCTTTTGTCCATGTCTTTGTTCCTATGCTTTCCTTACTAATGCACCAGGGAAGTCTAAGACACAATCATGATCTAGGTATTGTTTTAATGAGAGGCTTTCTATCGGATTATTTTTTTCATAGGCACTTTGAATTGTGATGGTCCACAGTGTGCTATTATGTTGTTTAAATAACAGTACATAACTTATGAATACTTCCTTCACAGGAAACAACAATTTTGTTTTTTCTCTTCTAAAGGTTCTGACTGATCAAGCTTCAGTTGTTCTTGATTTATATTTTCCAGCTTGTAATGCTTCCTAAGTTATTTATCTTATCAGTCAATGATGGTATAGTCTCTTTATACAACATCATAATAAGTTTTGGAAGAACAATTAACAGAAAGAATAAAAACTAATGACTTTTTCTGTCTGTATATTCAGAGCAGAAAATTTAGCAGGTAGTATTTTGGTGTAACTGGAGATCAACATAGAAAAAGGAGTCTCAGAAAAGATCAGGACCTTGCACAGATACTAAATCAGTTCTCTGTGTTCACCATGGAGGAATCTAGGAAAATTCCCATGCTTGATCCCTTCTTTCTGAGAGAATGATCAAATCATTTGCTGAAAATTGAAAAGAGTGTAAAGAGAGTAAGAAACAAACTCACAAATAGTAATAAATCACCAGAGCCAGATGGCATTTATCCAAGAGTTATTAAAAGTGAATGGTGGCAACTGTAGAACTATAAATGTTGGCATAGTGTCTCTTGCTTGAAATTGTCTTGGCCCGACACCAACTTTTAAAAAGGCTTCCAGCGTCACTCTGGAAACTACAGATCTGTAAACCTGATGTCTCTAAGGACCAAATAGCAGGAACTTTAATAAAGAAGAGAATGGATGAGCACTGGTAAACATGATCTAATCAAGAAAAGTCAACATACCTTTTTTCAAAAAAATAAGGGAGGACTAGACAGAATCACTGCTGTTCTTTGAACTGGTAAACAAACAGGTGGATAAACAAGTCAAATTAGATCTCTGAAAGACTTCTGACTTCCTTGCCTACGGGTTTTTAAGGAAACTAAGGAGCCACAGAATAAAACAGAAGGTCCTTATTTGATAAATTACTGCTTAAAAGAAGAAAAAAAAACTAAGGGAAAGAATAAACAGATAGTTCTTACAATGAAGAAAAATACTCGGAGAAGTTCTGCAGGATTTGCTTAACTGCCTGGGTACTGATATACTGCTTGTCTTATATGAAATATCGGTACAGCCATATGTTGCTGGTATATAATTCCTGTCCTTTGAAATCACTCTCTGCATACAGTGTTTGGTTGATTCTTTCTTCTCTGTAGAGTCCTTTCTCATCATTCTTCTATTTGGTTTGATCATGGAGGAATCTTTAACTTGATTATTTTTCCATCATTCCTCCTTTCTGTCCATTCAGGTCTTTATGAAGCTCAGGACAATTCCCCATTGAAACATACTGAGTCTTCTCAGTGCTTTGTCTCACTCTTCACAATGATGTGCAAGATGACAATGCCTATTAGCTGATGATGTCAAAGCACCGGTGCATCATCTCCCATCACATGACAAGTCAGCGACTGGCTGTTACCTTTGTTACTTCATCCTTTACTGAGCAGGAGAATGGCAGCCTCAACTCCACTTCAGCTTCCAGTTTCAATTGTGTGCACCTTTGGGATCATAAGTTGCACTTGCTGCCTTTTATTGATCTACCTGCAGGATTTATTGCTTTTACCTGGTGCCATGGCCTAAACCAACACTCTGATTCTTTTCTGTGCTCTATGTTCCCATCTGGATGAAAATGCCTTTATTATTTACTGACCTGTGGAGCACTCCCTATGCCTAGTTAGTGGTAAAGATAAATCCCATTATGTTCCATGTTCCTCTCACAGGTACTTTGAAATTTCCTACTTAAAAAAAAAAAAATCTTTCAAAAAACCCAGGTAGTTTTTCTTCTTTAGAATTAGATGCCTGGTTGTTCTGTTTATCGGCAGCAGAAAGCAATCCTTTGGTTATGTAAATAATTTGAAACATTCATTATTGGAGAATTAAAATCTCAACTTTTTATGATGTTAGAAGTTAAGAGTGATATCTACCAATCTATATACAGAAAAGGTAATTTCTGAGGTATAGCTGTATAAACATGCGAAATTGCTGCTAAAAATATTTCCATGACAAAAGCATGCTAAATTTAAATACGATTGCTGTTTAAAAATCACATGCCTAGCTGAAGTAGGGTGCTGAAATATTTATATTCCATATGGAAGATGTTTTAAACAATATCCATGGCACTTTATCTTTTTAACAAAGCAATGCTGATAGAAAAGTGATGTTAATAATTGATTCTAAAGCTAAGGGTAGTAACTTTTTATTTCTAGTACGTTAAAATAAATACAGTTTCTTACATGGGAAATGTGTTTGGTTTTTTTTACGATGGGATAGTTTAACAGAGATTTATTCTTTTACTTGTTTATTTTTAGATCGACATTGTTCATCAGATTTTGCTTAAGAGCTGTTAAAATTACTGCAAGTGAAAGGTGCTTGCAAAAAAACAAGGAGAATCTGAATTTATTCTATTTCAGAAATGAAAATAGTTCATTTTATGAAACAATGGTAAAATTCCAGCACAGAATGAATGACAAGCACTGCTTGCATCTCGAGTGTATGTCCAGGAAGCGATTCATTAACAGCTTCATCTTCATTTTAATTTATTAACTTATTTTGTTTATATTTACACTTCAATAACATTAAATAACTGTGTTACTTAACCCTCTCCAAATTTTCTAATATCAAACCAGGTAATCTTTCACCAGATCTCCTCTGCAAAAAGCTGTTTTTTCTCTTCTGTAGCTGAGCTGTTGCACCACAAGGCAATAAAAATATTCTCCAGACGTTTCAATCTGACACTTCACAAGACTGATGATTCAACTACTCAATTAGTAAAAAACAAATGATATGTCAAAAGTAAATCACACTTTTTCTACACCCACTATCAAAGCCTTACATTACTACACTTGTGTTTTATAAAGCCAGGATCTTTTCTTGCTTATTTCTAACTAAAATCCTCTGTATAAATAGCAAGTAAAGATAAAGACAATCCAAACAAATCTGAAGCAGTTACCAGAGAAATTAAAATCCTCCTTTTAGGTTGTAAGCATTTAAAATCACATTACTAGTTCATATGTGAAGTTTCAAGGACACAATGTATTAGTGTGATCTATCCACAAGTTAATGTGAAACTGGCAAGTCTTTCCAGCATCTTGGCAAAAATACAAATCTCCTTCAGAATTTTCCTGCTATTGCCTTGACACCTTTGTTGCACCCCAAGAAATGCATGGAATCACTAAGTTTCCAATAGCATATATATATATATATATAAATGTATTTTTATATTTTTCTGAATGGAAACACAGGTTCCTCTTTTGCAGTATTTGCTAGAATGAGGGGGGTTTTTTAATAATCCAAGGTTTGTGAAACTGACAGTTCTTTCCTGCACGGTATGGGCAGTGAGTTCCCTTGGAGGATGTACCTGAGAGACTGCAGCTTTAGCACAGACTTGGCAGCTCAGGATTCTGTTCTCCAACTGTGCCACTGCAGAACAACTGGGCATATGGCTGTCTCAGAGGATCCACACAAGTGTGATAATCTTTCTGCTTCTTTGTCAGTTTGGGATCTCAATTAAAAGAACATTGTATTAATGAAAGAGAAATGGAAAAATAAAATCAATTACAAAATTACTCAAACCACTTTTGCTGAGTAATAGAAAGGAACAATCTCTGTACATGGTGAAAAATCTAGTCAGTTTAAAAATTGGGGTTTTTTTTATTTGTAAACTGACAGACTAGCTTTTAACAAAAGCTTTCTCTTAGTTTTTCCTCAGTTTTTCAAAATAGGCATGAATTCCCATAATATCTTTGAATATCTTTGAATAAGTTAAACAAACAAAATAATTAGTTTATTTGGAGCATATTTACTGGTGGTTGATCTTTGAAAAGCTAAAGTTTTACTGCCTGTCTTTGAACGCATGGACATTTCTTTTACCTATGTGAGAATTATGCAACATTTTATACTGAGAATATCTAAAATTTAAGATTCATTTAATATATCTAAAAACCATAATAGTACATTACTGTGATAATTAGTGTTTTTAAGCAGTCATATTGGTTAAAATAAAGTTAAGTATTTTAAGTACTGTTGGTAATGTTTTCATTGTGGTGTCTTCAAGGGGTCCCATACATTATGCACAGCACCACGAGTGCTTGTAGAAACTGTGTGAAAGGAAAGATACAAATATAGCAGAAGTGAGTACATTCAGAAATTGAGGCAAATATGACTGGCAGACTGTGTAATGTTCACCAGCTTCTGTTGCTAATGTCAGGTGCTGTTAGTGAAAATGTAAAATGTCTCCATTCAGTATAAAAGAATATTGAAGAAAAGTGGTATTTAGACTCT
Organism: Pterocles gutturalis; assembly: GCF_000699245.1. Classification (NCBI taxonomy): domain Eukaryota; kingdom Metazoa; phylum Chordata; class Aves; order Pterocliformes; family Pteroclidae; genus Pterocles; species Pterocles gutturalis. The sequence continues at coordinate 25,106 of NW_010102889.1, forward strand.
ATGTGTGATGTCCTGTGACAAGAGTGAGATCTTCATTAGTTCTCCAAACTAGAGAAATATATATTTATTTATTTATTTATTTATTTTAGTGGAAGGTAAAGACACTTTTTCTACAACTTTAAGTTTCTAACAAAGTAAGAGCACAGTTAATATTTAATGGTGATGTAATGCACATTTAGCATCACTTTTCAACCACTATAGTTGCTAAAGTTGCTAAACTTGGCTACTATCAGCAATGAATTTAATTTATGGGAATAAGTATAGTTATGGGTAAGTAAATATAAAATTAAGACAAGATTGTTCCAGATCATAGCATAATTCAAATTGGAAGGGGCCTCTGGAGTCATCCGAACCAACTTCCAGCTCACAGCAGGGCTGAATTTCAAGTCAGATCAGGTGGCTCAGGACCTACATTTCCCATTTTTGGGGATCAATTTAAACAGTTTTAATTATATTGATTCCATATATTGGTACTGAAATTGTGGATTGGAAGTCAGCTAGCAATATACTGAATGACAATGTCTGGCCCAAAAGACATACAACATTAAGTCAACACAGGAAACTGGATAAACAACCCATGTCAACTGGTGGAGGCAACTCAAACAGTGCTAAGACTGTCAGCAACAGTAAGCAATGATCAGTGTCTCAGCTTTTTAATTTTTGCACACAGCATCAAAAAGTTCAGCACCATCAGTTTTCAGTCTTGGCCAGAACCAGATCAATAGATGGTTCTTCCAGGAAAGGTATTACAGCAGGTCAAGTCCTGCCAGTTACAGTCTAGAGGCTGAAAGAGGCTGGCATTGCAAGTGGTAATGCTGAGTAGTGTGGTGAAAAAAGGAAGAAAACCTGGGATACACCTGTAATACAATGATAAGGTCTGACTGCGGCTTGGTGGGGTCATCCAAGCTAGCATTGATTTAGCTACATCAAATCGTAACTGCAGTGGAAATAACTTACAGGCTACAGATGTTGTGTCAGACCTTCATATTTCCTGGTGCAATATGAAATCTATTAATTTAACACCGTCTAGTAACGTCTTTTAAAATGTGAAACAAGTACTTCTGTTTTCAGCCAACCGGGGCTATGCGTATCTTGGTCTGCCAGGACTGACAACAAACGGGAATGCTGTTCACTGCTGTAAAGTTAATAACTTCAAAGCTATTAAACTGTGATTTATTTTACTAGAACAATTAATTGGCTGAACTCAAGAGGTTCAGTGCAATTTATTATTGATTATTTTACAGATATAATTTATTGTTTCTCATGGATCTAGTAGTATAGTTCCATAATCATCTACTGACCCTATTTTAAAACTGTAAGTCTACAATACCATTTATGTTTTAGGAAAGCTCTGGGGAAAGAATAAAATAATACCTGCAATTTTCTTTTCCTGAAATACAAGCACACACTAAAATTAAAATACATTTTAAATTCAAATTATCCACTGCTGGCTTGCTGGTTTTTTTATGCGTTTGACTCCTCTGTTCTACAGAATATTTATTTCTAAGTTTGCATCAAAGTTTGCCCAAAAAGTAGTTCTTTTTTCACAGCCTAACTACAACGTAATCAGTCCTGTATTTGAAGGTCATCTTAAGAATTAAGTAGGAACAGTCAGCAACTATGTGAATTTGCAATACCATGGCTTTACACATCTTGATGAATAATTCAACCTCATCATATAAGCAGCTCAATGAGTTTTCATAGTAATACTAGTGAATAAATTAAGATTATTAAGATGTTAGCACACGGAGGAGATGCAGAGAGCTCAAGGGTGTGATGAAAAAGAGCCAATCTATTTTATTTTATTTCAGCACCAGACTGTGTGAACTTTAAGCCATCTCTGATACTCATGGAGGTTAAACTTAGGCACCAGAGGTGGGACACCGTCACACTTCTTTATGTCTTCTGAGAAGCAATACAATGTAGACACACTGAAATTTCCTTTTTCCTGGCCCACTAAGTTTTACTGTCTGTACAGGACATTAGCAATAATCTTGTCTAGCACAGGGAGTATACCTACTGATTTTAAAGGGAGCTAGATTGTCCTTTTTGGGCAACAATCAAAAACATGAATGAAGCATGCTTGCCTTCATGTCTTTATAAATTCAGTAAAAATGGCACTCAGATCTGTCTCTCTAATGTTCCCAAACCAGTGAAACAGAAGGAGAAATGAAACCCATCTCTCCTTTGCTCCAGCTGTGAGACCAGAACATTGCAAGTGGAATTTACTACCCTCACTGTCCACCTCTAACAGTTTCTCCACTCCACTCTACTCTTTAAAAAATATTTCCCAAGTGAAAATACGCTGTGAACTTGTCTTAAACATACTAGAAGCTGTGGGCATGGCAGAAGAAAATATTTCTATCAAATTTACTATTTGTCAAGGGAGAAGAGAAAGTCCAGTCAGAATAATTGGCAGGTTCATTTGATTCTGAAATGCAAACTAAAAATAGTGGCAGCATAAGTAAACTCAGGTCTCAGATCTTTTTGTTTTCTCCTGAAATAATAAATTAATTCAATTAGTTGGAGTAGGCCATGTGTATTTAATGTGACAATTTGAAATGGGAGTACTACCCTTTTGCCTTGAGAATTCTAATGGCAACCTTAAGGTTGTTTATAGAAATCTACAAAATTAAACAATTGCTATTAAACACCATCATCTATGAGATGAAGGTTGAACAACCCCTGGGTCTGATAAGAAGAAACAGTCTTTCATTTCTAGATCACTGCTTTGAATTTGAGCCAGGATCACAACAATGAGAAGTCATTATCAACAAAAGACAGGCAGCATGCTCTATGAAAGGCGTTTATGGTGTCAGGCAGTTTCCTAGGGTGCTGGTACCTTCCTAGGAAATGTGTTTTGCATGCAGTATTGCTCTACAAGGACATTAAGATCAAGCTACTGCCTACTGAGAGTACAGTCCCTACTCTGCAGAGAAAATTTAGTTCCATGTATCATCAAATATCTGACTTCCACAAAATTTAAGATCATTTTGTAACACAGAAATTAATGGCCTCTATAATAAATTTTTTTTATCCTTCTGAGAAAAAGCAATCTAGAACTACAGACAAAACAGCCTCTGTGATGGGGGGAATCCTGAAGAACATCCCTGGGTGTGGCTGGTCATGTACGCTCTTGATCTGGACCCTGATGCTGACTCATAGACTTGACTTCTTGGCTTAACCTTGCACCTGCCTCGTCACTTTCCTGGAGAGCACAGAGCTGTGGCTGGCTCTGGTTACTGTCTCTGGACTCGACTGTGACCATGGCTGTGGCTTGCTGACTTAACTTCCCTGTTTGACGTCAGCCCTGGCTCATCACTGCACACTTGTCAGGTGATCTGGACTCATAGCTGGACCTGGTGACTGTCATCAGACCTGTTCTGCTGACCTTGCTCAGATCTGTGGGACCATTCCCTTATTAGTGAGGTCTACGTCTTTGTCATGCATGCTCCTGGCTACCTGCCACTGGCAGAGTGGCCAGACCTTGCTACTCACTGAATCCTGTGTTCTGGGCAAAACCAGTAGAGTTTGGGTGGAAGGAGCAGTGGGGTGCTTTGTGTGGAAGGAGGTGATGAACCACCCTGTGCCAGTCACAGACAGCTCCAGCTGGCTTGGCAAAAGCCAACACCATCCCACTGCATGTCAAAACTTCAGCCAGAGGAGAATACAGTGCCTCTGCTGAAATATATTTAAGAGAGGGCTAAGAGTAGGAGACACAGAAAGGGCTCCTGATAGTGGCAGGAGACACAGGAGATGTGAGGACATCCATGGGAGGGGACATAGAGGATGCCACAGGAGGAGGGACATGGAAGACGACATTTTGGGGGACACAGCTGGAGACCCTGCCTTGGAAGGAGGCACTCCTTTCTGGAGCAGGTACAGCCTAGAAGGATTGCAGCCTGTGGAGGAGCCATGGTAGGGCATATGAAATGAGTAGGAAGGAAGGAACAGAAAAAAAAAAAAAAAAAAAAAGAGCAAGAAGCCAGGAGTGACAGAAAGAAACCACCATGTAAATCAGTAATTAAAATGTATGTTATTTGTCAATAAAATAAATTCAGTTACATCCCCTGAGTTGAGGTTTGTTTTGCTCATGACACCCTGGCAAACTGAATGAAATCAAGTTACCTAGACTTGTTCTCAAAAAATCTAGTGCAGTATTCAGTCTCCTGAAGTCCTTGTGTGAAGACTATGTTTAGAAGGAAAGCATGCCTGTAGGTACTTGAGAGACTTCTCTTTAATGACAGTGTTAAGGTATAGCTGGATTAAATCTTTTGCATGCAATAGAGGTGGGCAAAGAGGTTACCTTTTCAGAGCTTTTTTCTGGAGCTCATCTCTGTTCTGCTTGTTTAACTGTTGGTCTAACCAGTCTCTAACCTGATTCTGCAAAGCATAACAAATCCCTACCATACACATTTTAAAATTTGTAACATCTTATCAAGCTTTTAAAGGTCAAGGGATAACTCCTGGAGTAACAGCTCACAAAAAGTGTCATTTCCTTACAATATTAGTACATGTTCTAGATAAATGAGTGGATGACAAATGACACCACAATATTGTTATTAAAGAACACATGTCTTCACACAGTTTGGTACTTTTAAATCTCTTCATGCCATTTTTTAAAAACACTATATTTTTATTCAAGTGATTATTTATAGAATTTGGCTTTAATTTTTGGCATTAACTTTAAGAAATTGTCATTTAGTTGAAGAGTTCTGTATTTATGACTCTGAAATTAGCTGAACAAATGGCCCTGAGCTGGTTTAAACTGTTATACTGCATGCTAGCTCTTCCCAGGGAGACTTTTGAAGTGCTTCGTGTGGCCTTGATTACGTTTTTAACAGTTTCTCTGAGTTATAGCATACTAATGGAGAATGTATGAAAGAATCATTCTTAGATTGCCACAACCTCAGAAAAGACTGAATGGGTTAATGATTTTATTTCTCTTTACAGAATACTTCCATCATGATGTTACTTAAACTATTCATTCTTTCTTTTTCCACAGAAGCATTAGAAAACTGCAGTGGTTATAAATCCTTCACTATGGCTTTTCAAGCTGGAAATGCCAAGGTGCATTCACCGTTTACCTCAACAGGCCTGCTCATGGCAGCTATTACAAATGAGGTGAAATATATGTCAATGTCATGCAGGATTATTCTCACTTATCACTGTAGCTATCTTGGTAAATAACCTTTACTACATCAGAAACATAATCTTTTACTATTTCTAGTATTTAACTTGTTTTATTCTCAAACTTATTGCTAGTAACCTTCAATTGCAAACAAAGGTTGTGTACAGAGTACTGCCTGGAAGAAAATGAAAACGCACAACTTCCAGTTATTCACACTGTTAGATTGCTCCTGAGGCTGGCTCTGGAGTGGTCTAACCAGCTCCCTGTGGGACCAAACCTGGGGGAGCTGTGGGGAAAGGGTCTTCAGAAATCCCACCATATAGGTGTTAGGGTTGAGACTACCCAAGTTTATCTTGCTGCACTTGGCACAGTCCTCAAACTGTGTGAGCAGGCCTTCAATGCTTATTTGCCCTCACGCCATGCTCCAGGGAGCATGAGATTAGATTCACTGGTGAAAAATAACCATACTTAGTTCTTTCTAGTTCCTGTAATTTAGACACCTCACGGATACACATGGTTTCTGGTGTCCCTCCAGCTGCTGAGCACAGGGATATGGGCCCTGTGGCCTGAAGTCTTTTTTTTCTGCAGTTGCAGGTGCCCAGAGCTCTCTTGTAAGCGGGTCTCTCCAGATACTGACATATAGACCCTGCAGCACTCACACATAGGATAAGAGAGGGTTTATACAGGAACAAAACAAAACAAAACAAACAAAAAAAAAAGTGAAAAAATGAAAATTTAAGGAAAACTATTTTAATAGGAAGATAGGATAGACTGAGGTGATCAGGCACCAAACTCAGTCAACCAAACTGACTGACTGACAGCCTGTTTACACATGACCGGTCCCTTTTCTTGCCCTTTTCTCTGTTTTCTCAAGCTTCTTCTTCCTGGATCCACCCTGGACCCAATTTCCCTACTTTGGCCTTTCTATTAAGCTTTCCACAATAAGTTTTGCAAAGTCCACAGGGCCCCTCAAGCATCCCATAATACTCAGTCTTGTTTCCACCTTCTGATCAATTGCAAGGTTCAGATTGACCCTCTCCAGTCTGTGCCTGAGTATTTTTTTCAGTGGCCTGTCACCCACTGTGAGCAGTTCTGGTTTTCGTTACTGTCTCCATTATCACCTCTGTGTTAGATTTGTGCATCTCTGCGTTCAACTTATCACCTGTTGCTTTTTATTTAATTTATAATGAATAGTTCTTAACCTGGTAACTTAATGAAGCAAATGTTCTCACATTCCCCATACCCTTACAATGGTCAATCAACCCGAATGGTCTGCAAGTGAAGTCCAGGATGCATCATGTGAGATAATAGTTTTTTTTCTTCATGTGTCCTTTGATTTCTCGAGTGTGAATGCTACTTTTTTGCCAAATTAAAGTGATGTGTTATGTGTTTGTGAGGACTGGATGGACCCCCTGGCTGGCCTCATCAGACTGTTGTGACAATGAGCAAACAGACTCCCATAGCCACATATCCACAAACAGAGAACTTTTATGTTTGTCTGTCTTCTCTGCTCCATGTCCAAATGCGGCAGCAGTTTCAGGTTGGACACACAAAAGCTGGAAGGCCCAATCCTGCCACAACTGGTCTATAAGGAAAAGCAATAACACCCTCACACAACTTACGGCAAATATAGCCAGCACTTTGTACAGTCCCAAAGAACTTTGTGTCCAATCTCTGCATGGCATTTGCCAACTTGCAGGCAGCTGCACATATGCATATGCCAGCTTTCAGAGCCCAGCCTGTATTCCATGACTAGAAATTTCCACTTATGCTGTGCACAAGGCCTCCTCAGTGGTACAGTGCTGCTTACAGGATGACCAAATGGTGCCACTTGCAGCTAATGTTGTCATAGCAATGTGATCAGCAACATGTCCATAGTTGAAGTGGGCAAAGGCTCTTACCATTTCAGGAAGGCAAGCGACATGCATGACTTGCAGAAAGATGGTCTTCACAAAGGCTTCACAGTCTTCTGCCATGATCAGACCCAGTGTCTGATTGGCAAGAGGGAGGTCAAGCCAGATCTTTGTATTGAACATGGCTTCTCTCCTTGCTAGGTATGAATCAATATTTTCACAAGAACAGGCTGGTGGGGGGTGCTGGAGGTGACAGATCCCCACAAGGAGCTCAGAGGGATCCCCAGCGCACTTCCAGCCTGCCCCATGTGCAGAGCAGTGGAGGCTGGTTTTCTAGTTCCCAAATCTCTCCCTGCTGTGAGAAGACTGTTGGCCACAGCAACTCAGGCAGCCTACCAGACTGATGTTCCTGACCAGGAGTGGCATGCTGCATTTCTAGCAGTCATTCTGGTGGCCAGCCTGCATCTCCTGGATGTCTTGCTCATGTGGCATGCTACCGATCAGCAAGTAACTTACCAGATGTCATTGAAGACAGTGACAGTTCTGCCAATGGCCTGCAAAGGTGTCAAATCTGTTTGGCAAAATGCAGCAGTGGCCAAAGCATGACAGTTACTAGCAGCCTGAAAAACAACAGAAGAGGTAATGGGCAGCCTCCTTTTTCTGCAGGCAGCAAATACAAACTGCCTGGCTGCCCCGCTTTATGGCAGTTACTGAAGCAGTCACATGTCGTGCCAGGAGCTAATAAGCAGTGAGTACATTGTCTGTTGTGCTAGAGAGGCATCTTGGTGAGTAGGCACAAAGCTCTTTGTGGTGTGGTACAGAGGAAGATACCCCTTCAAGTGCAATGCAATACAGACATAACATTTCTCTCTAGAGTGCTCTGAGCAATATAGAAGTAGGAAAGAATCCACACGACCAGTCCTGAGGGGCAGGGAAAACTCTCAGAGCTGAATATTGTCGGTGGCAGAGCCACAGAAATACTGTATTTAAGATGGTGAAGAACAAAGAAATATCCTTATTCCTTTCTTTTCTTTCTTTTTAAAGAACCAAGCAGATCATATACTTTTCTCTTGATCAGATTGAGACACTGCACAGAAATAAAAATACTCCATTTAGGTGGAAAATAAAGAAAACTAGATAAAATAATACTGTCATTATTTTTGGTGCTGAATTGCAATACCACAGTACTGTTGTAACAGGATGATTTAGCTCAGTATAATACTCCCAGTTGTCTTATTTTCCTGTTAGCAATGCTTGTTTCTCTCCATGGCTGAAGCAACCCTTCAAGCTTCTGCAAGAGTGATGTACAGAAACTTCTTCTAGTCAGCAGTGACTGATAGTGGGGGAAACACCAAGGAACTATTCTTCATCCACAGTTTATTATCTATGGCATAGACCAACACTTCGTGGTGAAAGGGAGCAGATCAAAAACATAAGAGAAAAGGAAAGACAAGCAACCTTTGAGAGGGTTGTTCACATTCTCTGCCACTTTTTTTCAGTGCAAAGACCTGAATATGAAGAAGTTACATTCATGTCTTTGATTAGCCAAATCAACCTTCAGACACTTTCTGCATTAAGTGTAGAGTATCAAGGTCTTTGCATTTCCACCAGCCTGGATTAGCACTTGGGCTGTACTGTGATATGGCCGTCATCTGAAAGTTAAGGGTCTAAGGCAAATGCATGTGGTTAATACCCCCTATGCTGTTTTTGAGTCAAACAGAAGGCTTCTACTGAAACAGCCTCTGCCATGGAAGCAAACCTGGGTTTACTTGGAGTTGGAGCGGGAGGAATTTGGGGAGCCCTAGTCTTCTCCAGCTACTGGAAAGCACATTCCTGTATCCACTTCCTCTCTCACTCTTCTTCCCTCTCCTTTGCCATGCTTAGACAGGATCACACTTCTGAGCCACAGCAGGAGGTACTCCTGTGTGCTTTTTGATTAAATAAGCAAGGCGAAAACATCTGTACAGGCATACAGTTGTATGTGTGCATGAAAAGAGAGACCCAGACCTGTTTGCCTGTGGTCTTCACAAGAAGTTTGTCTGAACCACAAACACCTCCAAATATCTCTGAATTCTGCAGTGTTTGAAATAAAGATGTTACTTCAGTCTGAAACAGAATTTGATGGTTTGAACATATCTCTACCTTGCATAAATCTTTCATCTAAACATTTAAAAAAAACCCCACTTTTCAGCCTATCGTGACAATGGTTGGTTCTCCCATATCTTTGTTTCTCAGTGATATTGGCTGAAAACAGAGGAGAAATCATGAAACTAACTTATCTTTTTGAACACCACATGTGGAGAGGACTGCTTAAAATGCAGTATTTGGAGAGAGCACTTTGATTTGTGGCACTTTTTCAGACTTTCATATTCACAAATTGAGTGAAAAATTATGCTCTTCCTTTTACAGGGTTCTATTCTTTTAACCTCTGACCTGCCAATATGAATAATGTTAATTTAGCAAAAAATCCAAATATAATTCCACTCTAGCTACTTGAAATATGATGGATTTTCTGTAGCTTTCATAATGTCACTCACAGATCTTCCTGTGCTAATTAACAAAAGGATAAAACAATTTCAAAGATGAGGTAATTAGTGAAATGTCACAGTCCTTCTAAGTGAAACCATTTCAGAACATTTCTGTACCCTACAGGAAAAGAGACAGATGTGTCTTACAATGCACATCCTGAGATTAGATACAACACTTATTTCCAAGGCTGCTTATCTTAACTTGATGGACTCAAGACTCAAAACCACGATCAGTAAGGCCTTTGAGCAGACACATTACACATGCAAGTTGTCCTGCTGTCTTCAGCACTTCCCATCTCTAAAAATAAGAAACAATGCTGCTATTGCCTGTGACAGTATATAGATGTCACTTAAAGCTTATAAAGATGAATTCATTAAGCATTTGAATATCATAGCAATAAGTGCACAAAAAAACCATGAAGACATTATTATTACCGTCAGAGAGGGATCTGGCTGTGATTCAGCAAATAAAGCATGCAGCCACATGCTGAATGAGTACAAAAAAGACATATAGGACAGCTGGTTCCTCTCTTGAGCACCATCTATTCTGTGTTGCAAGGCTCTGATCCAGAGTCAGTGATTGCCACAAAAAGGTTCCAGCTAACAGCAGTCAGCTGCAGACTAACTCTTGGCCAGGAAGGTATCTGCTCTAAATTTAGCAGAGAACCATGTCTAAAGACTTACAACATGCTTTCACACTGGCAGGAAGGATCCTGGAATCGCAGAATAATTTGGGTCAGAAGGGACGACTGGAGTCTGTAGCCCAACCTCCTGCTCAAAGCAGGGCCAACTCCAATGCCAGAACAGGTTGCTTGGGACTTCAGTTTTTGAAATCAACGACATCTTCAAAGCCACCAGGCAGCCTGTTCCAGGGCTCAACACTCTTGCTGTGAAACCTAGATAGGGAATCATCCTTCAGACACTTTTTAGCTATTTGGTGTTAGATTTTGCAGGTATGCTTTTAGAATAGCTGCTTTTTCAAGTCATATCTGAGATCATATGCATGTATGGGTGAGCTCTTTGAGTCAGAGTTGCATTTTGCACAGATTTTATAGTGTGCATTCTTTATTGGTGAGTTTGGTAATGAGTGTAACATCAGACATAAAATTAGGATGTAAAGTAAGCAGGATACAGTCATGTTTTATATTCAGTAGTACTTCTGGTATTTCAAGCCTCTGTTCCTTTCTGTGTTAAAAGGCTTTTTGCCCCAGAGACAAGAGTGCTATGTACCCTCCAAGAAGTCACTGACATAATGGAGAAATACTTTACAAAGACACTTTGTTCTGTAATGCAAACATAAAGGTTTTCCTATGCTAGGACACATACATCCACTTATAGAATCTGTTTTACAGAATTAACATTCTTGGCTTATTATAAAAAACAAAATCATTTTTTGATTGCCAGTTTGATTTATAAATAAGTTTAATTTTATATTGTTTTCCATTGTAATGCTTATCCGTGGTCCTTGACTTGGTAAAAGCTGTTAGCAATTTCCAAAAAAAAACTTGATCTAAGGACTGTAAGCAGCACATAGTATTAGGCAGTTTTGATAAAGTCTCATTTTCTGGGGTGTTTGCTTTTTGTGGACCATTTCATTATCATGCAAATGGAGTTGGGCCATTTTACAGACAATCTAATTGTTAGCATAATATGTCCTCATTATTTGTATAGTGCAGCAGTTTGCACTAGGCTGTTATCAAGTGTAACAGAAACCCATACAACAGCATGAGTTTTGAGAAATGGAGGCTATTTTTTATCAAAGGCTGTACATACTGGACATCAACTCCAGTCTGGAATCACTGACAAACCTCAGCAAGCCTAAACTGCACTGCCCTTCTGGAGTCTGAACACACACTCTTTGTGTCAGTAGGAGAAACATCAGTTTCCTAGCCCGTACATTTGAAGTCTTCCTCCCACAATGCTTTCAGTTTTGAACAAGCTTTAGCTCTTAAACCTTGAAGACAGTATTAGGCTATGCCTACATAGTTGCAGCAAAGGAATTAAGATAAATAAAGCACTACTAAAATAGCAAATGGAAACTAAACTCGTCTCCTTTTAGCTAGTAATCAGAATGCAAAAGCTTAAACTTTTATCCTGTTTCCAAACAGTAAATCTTATCTTTTCAGAAAATGTTGCCAATTTAGCACTGTTAAATTTTGGAATACAGCCATCCACACATAAACACATTTGCACATTATTTTGGTTGGCTCTTGCTAAAGCCATATGCTGGGATTTTTTTAATTAAAAAGGCACCTCAGAAAAACTTCCAGTGTTTGCACAGGGTAAAACATACTTCAAGGTTCTAAAATGTCGACAAAATACTAAAGTAGAAAGAATAGTTTCCCTCTTCCCACCCAATGTTGTAAGTAATGCTTGCAGAGTGGATTTTAACAGCCATTTTTACTTGTTTATGAAGACACTTTTCAGTGTTATGCAGTAGTTTGAAGTAGAAATTAGGACATGGGAAAGTGACAGTCGAGGTTTTGATGCAGAAAGGATTGGTCTCTTCCAAACCACACTGACAGGAAGTAAGCAGCCCGTGCTCCTTTGCCAGTTACCAGGGTCATAATCCTCATCTAGGTAGCACAGAGTGACAAAGCAGCTAAAGGTCAAGGGTTATTTTTCATTTCCTGACCAAACGCAAAATTGTTTCATGTAATTGAGTAGATCAAATCCAAAGTATCAGAAAAGGTTTTATGTTTTTTGACTGTCAGCTTCCAGCTGAAAAAAATGTACTCTGTAAATATATATGTTGTGCTAACTAGGAATAAGTCAAACTGCAGTTACCGTTGTACCTCAAACATGAAGGAATTTGTTTTCTTGTCTCCTTTCACTTTTATCACTAAATTTGTGGTTTATTGAACAATATTGGATGCTGAACTTGTATTTGCCTCTTCTAGTCATTAGGAAGTGATCAATCACTGTTGAACTGTATCTATAACTGCAGGGTATTGAGCTGCTGTCACTAGTGCCACTGTTTCTCAGCCAGAAGAGGGGGCAGCCCAAGTTCTATTGCCTTCCTTGCACAAAAATATTTAAATTGACTTCTCCAGTCTTCCAAAGCTTCCAGTTTGCCAGGCACTTAGTTTTCTGGAAAAGGCTCAAAAACCTTCTCTTGATTCAAACCAAATATTTATTCTTTAAACAGGACAGAGAAAACCAACAGATGAATGAGCCAGCCATGTGGTGGAGCTCCATTTTGAGTCCTTGCTCCCAGCAGCAGCTCTACTACTGATACTGCTGGAGGGGTTGCAAGGAGCCATGGTCACTCTGGCTGCCCTGGGGATGGTAAGGGGAGTCCTTTTTCTGAAGCCTCCAGCTAAATAATTTCATGCTTCAATAAACATTTTTAACTGTAGTTGTACAGAGTGCAATAGTGTCAACAAAATAATTTGTCACCTCTGCTCTCCTCTTATCAAGACTGAGGTGCCTTTTTACGGCATTCCCAGTAGAGGTGGCAGACATGACCTGGTTTGACTCATTTGTTTGATAGATATGTTTCAATTTGGCAGCTATAATGGAAAGCTGAATCTTCAGCTCTTAACCAGTGGTTACTAGGTGGAAGGAGACTGAATATACATGAACTGCATTTAGCGCTTGCTCTTTTTGGTTTTGTCAGTAGTACTCTATGTTTCGCTTCCATTATATTTGTTGCTGCCTTTGTTACAAACGCCTGAATTGGCAAAAAACCCCAACATGTTTATATTTTGATTCAGCCCAAACAATCCATGCTTTTATTTTTTTCAGTTGCAGGGACACACCATTATGTCATTTACTCCTACAATCCCAATAGCATGCTGTACACTTACTTTACAAAATGCACAGTATTACAAATTGTAATCTAATCCTAGGATTGAATATGGGTTTTCAAACTCCTCCAAACTCCTTCAGTTCTATGCTTACAACATTTTAAATCTATTTTTCTGCCACAAAGGTAAATTAGTGCCTAGGTAATGTATTGGTCTTTAGCAATGTCTTCCCCCCCACCCCTCCTTTTTTTTTGTCATTTGTAATAAGCATTGACTATATGTGAAGCTTCTGGTTGATCTCTGGTGGCAAGATGGCTCATTCCTGTCCCACAATTTTTCCTGCTGCTCCATATGAAGAGGTCAGGGTTTGGGAATGGCAATGTAACAGAGGCAGTGTGACTCAGAGTCCTCTAACAAACCACACAAACTTGTACAAGCTTCAGCACTTAATCTAACAGTGCCGTGTGCCTGATGCAGCTTGTTATGAAGTGAGGAAGGACATCTCTTTTGCATACAGATCAGAGCTGGTTCTCCTGAGTGCTAATCAGACAATGATTATTCTAAGTGAAGATTTATGCCTATAGCAACCCTTGGCAGCACAGAAATCCAGGTGCTTTGGGGAGTGACAGATGTGCTGTCAACAGCATGTGTGTGCAAACACCGATGCAGCTATGCTAAAGACTTCTGTAGTAGCAGAGTGAGCAGTACTTCGGTGTCTGTTCTTTTCTCCTTCACAGAGACTTCTGTACCCACTTTCCTCCCTGGTGCCAGTGATGGAAATGCTTGTAGCCTCCTAATCTTGTCTCATGCTGTGGGTGGGTTTCAATGTGAGTCAGTTTCTAGAGAGCAATGGCAGTGGGAAGTGGTAAGAGGCTTCAGGCTGCTATTGCCTGCCTCTGCATTAGTGGACACCTTTGCCATATTCTGTTCAGCGCTGGCTCAGATCTGGCAATGTTTCTCCAAATACTCCTCTGATCTTCTTCTTCCCTCCTAAAGCTTCCTATAGAAATACTGATTGCAGTGGCTTTACATGAGACAAGAAATACATTGCTATAAAGCCTTCCAGCAATTTGATATATAGCAGCGCAAACACGCTGGTACTTGTGTGTAATAAGTTACTGGTCCAGACTACCATATCTTGCACTTATTACTGTTGAGGAAAATTTTTGCTTGTAAAGCTTTTCTGAGTCTTGCCCACTCTTCTTGGTTCACTTTTGACACATTTTTAAAAGGATGCTTTGTCACACTGGGAAAACTGTCTGATGGGAAATTCCCTCTTAATGTACTTTGTGGTTGTGCCTTGAAATAGTAGCTTTATAAACAATATTTTAGACATATTTCAGCCTTTTTCCACCACGCATATTCTCATGAAAAAGATCAATGAATGTTCCTTCTAAAATGTTGGACTAAATTATGGTATAAAATAATGAGTCACATTTATAAAGTTTTTTTTAATCAGTTTTAAACATGTGATCACATTAGTCTCCTCTTCTTGATCTGTGAAAAAGAGGGAACACTGTACACTTTTCAGTCTTTCTGTTTCTGATTAGATTTATTATTCATCTTGGTTCTCTTTTTTTTGGAACTCATGTTGCCACAGGGAAGAACCTGAAAGTATTCTGTGAATGTACCTAATAGTTTTATGTTGTTATAACCTTTCTGGGTTTATTCCTCTCTTTATTGTTCCTCATGTTCTGTCTTCTTTTTTTTTTTTTTTTTTTTTTTTTTTTTTTTTTTTGTACTCAGCTAAGAGTTTTTATTTGCCACCTATAACAACTCATAGCTCATTCCACCTGTTGCAGTTAATCTAGAGTCCAGGAATACATTTGGTGGTCAATATTCCTCTGGAACTTGTATATACCAACAATGAATCCCACACGATTCCACGTTTCCTGCTTACCCGACCTGTTATCTTTAGGTCTCGGAAGTGCCTCCATCTGCCTTAGTCTAAATATCCTCTCAGCTGCAAACATTTGCCTCTTCTTACTGATTGGCCTTTCAGGCTTGCTAACGCATTTTAGAGTGGTCAAGAAATCAGTTATGCTTTCCCCTTTAAAAAAGATTACAATTTTCAGAGAAGCTCTGAACCCCAAGTCGTAACAAAGGATCCCATGGAAGGAATGGATGTCAATCTTGATTTGGAAGATGTGAAAGTGCTTGAAACTGAATTGCCCAATTCATCAGGCAGAGGCACAGGAAAACAAAAAATTGTTTCTGCTAGAGAAACTGGGAAATTAATAGATTTTTTCCTGTTTGAATAGTGATTACTGTTCAGCCTGTCCAGACTGGTAGCTTTGTACTCCGCTCAGCTCTACGGAGAGTACAGCAGCAATCTGTCAGTAATAGCAAACTAGGAAGAACTGAATGAGCATTGGAGGAACAGGTGATCTTGATGAAATGGAGAAACAGACTGAAAAAGATGTAATTAAACTGCATCTAGATACAATTAAACAGCTGCACATATACATGGTAAGGACCAGAAGGCAAAGGTTTAAAGGTTATTATACTAAAAAAACAGGCAGTTCCTGTTGTGGAAAAGGCAAGCATACAAATAAGGACACAACCTGCAAGAACAATAATCAGTCCTTCTGCTCTACTTCGTAAAGATTTAGCCAGAGCAATGTTCATGTTGCAGTGCTGTTTTTTTCCTGGAAAGTCTTCATAAAGTTAAGAGAGAGTAAGACCAATTAGAATGAAGTCTAGAACTGGCTCTGTTTAGCCTGATGAAGAAAAGACAGAGGGAAAAGGGACAACAGTTTGCAAATGCATAAGAAACTGTTGCTAAACAGAAGGAAATAATGCCTCCCATGTCCATGTAACTAGTTGAATGAAACAAGAGTCTAACATTACAACAAGGGAGAAGCAAGTTATATGTCAGGAAAAAAAAAATCGCTTCTAACAGTGAGCAGCAGGCAGGATTGCTGAAGAGGCTGTGAAGCCATAGGAGCCCCATAAAACAAATGTCTGCTGTGAATTTCTTGGGGCATGACATAGTTGGGATTAGTCTTGCCCAATTTTATCTGTCAAAAAGCATTCACTATTCCCTTTATCATCTGGGAAGCCTTCACTGTCAGTGGAGGCAGACAATGCCAGAAGCAATTTATCTTACCCTAAATGAGGTATGTAGACTAGGTGGGGTGAGGAGGTGTGCCCTTGGTTAACACAAAAGGAGTCTGGAGGCACCACAGAGCTTTGGTGGTGTGACTGGCTTCTATGGATTTTTTTAATAGTTGTAAGCTGAGGGAAATTTGGGATGCTCTTTAAAAAGCATTATATCCTGCTTGATCAAAACGTCTATGCTTTTAGAGTTGTGTCAGTGACATATGGAAAGGTTGCTAAATTTTCATGTGAGTGAATGGAAAAAATGCATGAGACTATGGTTTGAACTAGTTGTTGTTCATTTAAATGATAGTTCATCCACTTATTTAAATAACTGAGTAGCTCCCGGTTTTTCAGAATCTTTATCATACAGCTTTCTCTGAAAGACACAATTGTAACAGCAATGTTTCATTACATGCTACTTGCTCCTGTTTCAGAAAGCTTAACTTGTACAAGCAGAGAGAAAAGCTCCAGTGGAACCGTGGTGATTTTATAGACACCAAAGAAAATGAATAGTTTAAGAGAACAACTTACAAGCACTCCATGAAAAGATATTAAGTCATGTATTGTGCACTTACAAAGCCTGTCTGCATTCAAAAACACAAACAAAGGCTAACATCCTCAAACAGTTTATTCTCCGTTAGTGATTTGACTGCCTTTAATAACTAGTGCAAAAAAACCTCAACATAGTAAGAGAGATATGGTATGAAGGAACATTGATCCTGAGCAAAGAATAGAAAATCCAGAAACAACTTTCTCACTGTGAATTGATCTTGTACTGTTGTTGTAAATACAATGACAACATCATAAGTGATACTCACATTAAGTAACTTCCATTTGTAAGCAGTTCAGGTAGGAGACTAAACCAGGAAGTGTTAAATGTATACAACCATTGTGCATGAAATTTCTTAGTTTAGAGAAATACAAACAGTTTGGAAAGAAAAGGCCATATACGTGGCCGTGTGATCCTTCCACTGGTATGATGCTAATTACTATTGACGGATTCACTGGGAGTAAATCCAGACCACAGAAATAAGAGAAAACATAAAGAACAGAGCACAAGTGCCCTTATCTTTTCCTTTTTCCTCCCCAAGCCAGGCTACTCAAACAGGTTTGCAGTCCAAGAGCTACAGTGCATGTTAATGAGTAGTGAATCCTTCCAGCAGTTACTCTTATATCCCATTTCAGGTTAATAACAGAAAAAAAATGCCTTTTACCAGTAGTAAGTTCACACATGGCTGATGTGGGAGTAGAGGGAATATGTACTAACTTCCTAACTGCCAATGCACAGGAGCTATAAACTGTCAACTCTCTTTCACATCATCCAGCTACAACAAGAAAATCTTTGAAACCATTCAAGCTTTGATTAAAGCATTGATCTAAGCCAGTAGAAATAGAAGATGAATTA
The DNA here is from genome assembly GCF_000699245.1 of Pterocles gutturalis. NCBI lineage: Eukaryota > Metazoa > Chordata > Aves > Pterocliformes > Pteroclidae > Pterocles > Pterocles gutturalis. The sequence goes on from NW_010102889.1 coordinate 42,874, forward strand.
AGAGTACCTGAAAATAATTACTTTAGAATTAGCTTGACATTCACACAGCTAAACTGGAAAGAGACACTTTCTTCAGTACAGAAGTGAAACAGAAAATTAGATTTCACCCAGGCAGAAAAATTTACAGATTCTAATCCAGGAAAACATATGCTTACAAAATTGACTATGGGTATAGTAACCGATCTTGGACAATTGCAATGTAATTGGCTGTCATCCCTCGAGAACTTTGTCCTAAAGTTATAAGTAAAAACTTACTAGACCAGGGACTTGGAAAAATGTGATTAGGGTTCATATTTATGGTGATAAGGTTTGTGCAAGATTGTGGCTAAAATGAGATAGCATATATACCTTATGTAATAGCATAAAAACTTCTTGCGATGGTGAACTTCTAACAAATCGGAAGGGACATGCTCTTTGGGAAACCACTGCAGGATTTTGCCTACTGACACATAAAAACAGCTGCACATGAATATGAAGTGGATTTTTTTTTTAATTAGGGGAAGAATCAAATCATAAACATTAATGTCGTAAAATGACCTACTCACGACGTCACTGATACAGCAATAGGTGGAAGATAGCATGTAGGTGGAAACACATGATAAGTGTTGGCCTTTGTAATGTAGGACACATTATCCAAAGAATGGGAAAGATGAATTGCAACTGCATCTATCTGCACCTGAAAGATGTTTTTGTTTTTCTGTCCTGGTTTCAGATGGGACAGAGTTAACTTTCTCCATAGTAGCTAGAGTGAGGCTGTGTTTTGGATTTGTGCTGAGGAGAAGGCTGATAACACACTGATGTTTGTAGCTTCTGCCAGGACAGTCAAGGACTTTTCATCTTTTCTGCTGTGCCAGTGTCTGCAGGTGCGGGAGAAGCTGGGAGGGAGCACAGCCCCAATTACTAGCCTAAGATTCCATCTTAGGTTTAGGATTGAGACCCAAATTGGCCGATGATATATTCCGTATCATGCACATCATGCCCAGTATATAGATGAGAGTCTGTCCAGAAGTGCTTTCTCTTCCTCTGGGTCATCTCTCTCTGGGTCACCTCTCTCTGGGTCATCTCGCTCTCTCGATCAGCTCTCAGTCTCATACACTCAGGCTCTTATCTCCTTTTCAAGGATTGCGTTTTCAAAACTCTCCCTGCTCCAGGATCGTTATCCAGGAATGGGCTGAGCCTTGGCCATTGGGTGTGAGCAGTGTCACTGTGTATTACTAGTTTGTATATTTGTACATATTGTTATTATTATCATAATAGTCATAATAATTATTATTGTTTTCAATATTATTGTAGTTTAGTTATTAAATTTTTCTTAACTCACGAGTCTGTTTTCCCTTTACCCCTTTAATTGTGTCCCCAATCCCTGGGAGGTGAGGGGGTGAGTGAGCAGTTGTTGTGGTATTTTACTAGCCCCGGGTACAACTGCAACATTTTATTTTAGCACTACTTTCAAAAAGAAAAGAGCAACACACTAAGAAGTCATATTTGACTTCAAATCACTTCTATGGTGTCTTACACAGTTTAATACAGGGAAACTACAAGATGCCACAAAGCCATGGAAATTTAAATTATGATAAAAATTGCCAATGACACCATTCTTTATAAAATGAAATGGTGTATAGTATAAAGTAACGTCCTGGGAACTTTAGGGCTGAGCTTCTTCTGCTATAACTTTGGACAGCTTTTCAGAACTGTCATCTGATCTGTATTAGATACCCATATTTAGATAAGAAGAATCTGACTCTGAGAGTCTCTCTTTCTCTACCGGGCTATAAAAAGGAGTCTAGACCACTAACAATATATTAGACACCTACAGTGTAATGTCTACAACTGCATTACTGTAATGTACATTCAATGTTGCAAAAGTCTACATGCAATCAAGTGAACATCAGCCTAAGATAGTTTCTCTGAATTTGGTAATTTTAGTATTGCTTGCATTCCAGTAATGTTAGTAGAACATCTACGGAAACCAGTGTGAGTGCAGGCCTCTTCCACGTCAAAAGTTTGTATGTGTCAATAGAAAAGAGAATATCTTTATCTTTGATTCTCAGCACACCATGCAATCTGTAAGGGTTATCTATGGGAAGGAATGATGGTGAAACACTGCAGGAAGCACAACATATGGACAGTGCCTTTGGTGCAAGGGAAAACCTATTAGCTCAGACTAAGCACAGAATGTATGGGACTGCCCAAAGCAGTAGCCCCAAAGATGCAGTGTTGACTTCCACATATGTAGTTTGAACCAATGTTACTTTTGCAGATTTTATTTTTTGTTTTATTGAGCAGCATAAACAAGTACTAGTTAGGAGAATTTAATACCTGGGAGATCAACTGTTTCAGAATTATCTCAATTTCTGACAGGTAATTTTAAGGTGGTGTTTTTCATGAATGAGAATATTTGTGCAAAGCATGCAAAACTACCAAAAACTGTGATCTATTCCACACTTTGACTGTGGACTTATAGTTAACATGTTTTATGTGTATCATGGTGTCTGTTTCCATGCCTTGCAGATCTGAAGGTGAAATGGTGTCCAATTGTGGATGGCTGCCAAGACATAACATTTGTTGCATTTTGCCTCAAGCTCAGTAAAGCTGCTATGAGTTGAGGGTCACAGCAATGCCTGCTAAGTGACAGTTTTGCAATCTGCTCTTTTACATTCACACAGGGAAAGAAAATCCTACTGCAAATGCAGTAGCCAGTATTCCTTGGTAATAATTTGGGTGACATGAAAGCTCAGGATATACATGAAACGGGACTTTGATCCTACAGTAGGTAAATTCCTAATCCATTCCAGGATTCCTTTGTCTACATGATGATGAGGAGTTAGGAGTCTTGACTAGTTAGGAGTCTTGCTTGTGTTTGTTGCAGCATTTTTGTGACCTCTATCCAAGCTGTGTTGCTACAAAACAATAATTTCTATAAATCAGTCCAGGCTCCTTCTAAAAGTATGTACCTCATCAAAACTTTTATCAATCTCAGTATCTACAGAAATGTTATGTTCTTGTTGCTTATATTAGGGCTGGATGGTTTATGTTGGCCACAGTTTCAATTTTGGTGTCATTTGGCTGTATTCCTTCTGAAGACAGAAGGGATTTAGTGTGATTCACTTAGATTTCTGCAGGCTGGATAATATCTTGATTGAACTTCACATAGTCTGTTTAGGTTCTTGCCATCACTTGCATTTCTGATTGTGTTCTGCCTCAGCTGCTTTTATCACACCATCAGCTCTTTAATACACAGTACCTCCAAAAGCTTTACCATTCTTTTGCTGAAATTTTCATTAACTGGATCTAATGGAAAATATAGACAAAAATGTTTAGAGCGTTTGGATTTGTACTTGAGATAATTTCTCATCTAAACCAAATTGCATATAGTAGACTTTCTTTTCCATAAGAATATTTCTAACTGACTATTTGGCTCCAAAAATACATGTCGATCCAGAAATAGAATGATTCAAACTCAGTTTAGTCTCAATAAAAACTAGTGGGATCCAAACAAATGCTAAAAGTACACTCTCTCTTGTCATAGCAACCCCTAAAAACATGACTAATAATAAACCATAATCCCTGACCAAAACAAAACAGTAACCCTAATTCTTAACCCTAACCCTAAAACAAAACAAAGCCCTAAACATAAACCTAACCCTAACCCTAAATCTAACCCAAATTTTAAATCTAACCCTAATCCTACTCATCGATCTAATTCGACCCTAACTAAAACACAAAATCTAAATCTAAAGTCTAACAGCCTTACCCTAATCCTAAACCCTGACTTTAAAAGCTATCCCTAGCCCTAACCCAACCATAAAGCTAGAGGGAAAATCCTAACCCAAACCCAATCACTGATTTCTAGCCCAGTATCGAAATCTGAACAGTAACAGTAAACCACAACCCCAACCACAAATGCCCCTAACTCAAACCCTGTCCCTAAACTCTAAACGTAAAGCCAAATCATAACCCAAATCATTTGCTGCAAGCACAGCCTTAACTCCTAAACCTAATCCTAACTTGAATCCTAGTTCTACTCTACCCAAACACATATGCCCTGCCATAATCACAATTGCAAATCCTAATACTAAACCTGGCAATTATCTTTAGCCATACCCTGTCACCCTCGCCTCAACACTAAATCTAATCCTCAACATTAAATACAAACACAAAACCAATCCTAAACTCTTATTGTGAACCCTAACCCTAATGCTATCCTTAAGTTTAAACTTAGGGCTTTGGGGTTACAGCATGCATTAGGGGATCAGGATTAGGGGTTAAGGGTTTGGTTTTGGTTTCAGATTAGGGATTCAGGGGTTTAATTATGGGTTGAGTTTTGCTTCTGGTAGGGTTTGTAATGGGGTCACTGGTTGGAGTTTGTGACAGGGTTTGGGACTTGTGCTAGGGGTTGGGGTTTGATGTTAAGATTGGTATTATGGAGCGATTTTCCATGGCATGGGAAATGCCATGGAAGAATAAATTTTAAATTGAAATGTATATAGAATATTCAAAGAAAAAAAATGACAGTAGTATCAAATCACTGGCACAAAACAATTTTCTTCCAGGCATTCCTAAGAAACTGTAGGGTAAAGTAGCTGAACTATTAACTCAGGTTTGTAACCTCTCACATAAAACTTCCAGAAAAGCAGAATACAGTGCTAATTTTTAATTATATTAGTGGGATCCAATAACTACAGACCAATACATCTGATGCTTTCACAGATAAATCGGTAGCAATCTTGATGAAAAATAGAATCAGAGAAGTCATAGATAGATGTCAGGGACTGGGGAAGTCAAGAAAACTTTAGTAGAGTTACAAATATTTCGCTAAAAAAATAGTGTTAGAGAGCATAGACATCCTATTAATGAAGTCTGTTTAGACTTTCAGAAGACATTCAACAAGCCTGGTTATCAAACACTCTTCAAGAAATTAGTTTATGATGGGATAAGAAGCAAGTCCTTCACATGACTGAATAACAAAAGATTGAAATTAATTATCAGTTTTCTGCATGTACGGAAGTTGAAAGTGGAGTACAATCTGCTCACCAGGTTCATAAAAGATGCAGAAAGTTCTGGTGGATATTGAAGTGACAGATTCTGATACCTCAAAGTATTTGGGATGATAAAGACAATGACTGAATGTGCAGGAAGTTCTTGTGAAACTGACTGATACAGAGGACTGAATGAGCAGAAAGACATTCAATGTAAAAAGGATGTAAAATGACATAGAAACAAACAACTCTAACATTATATGCAGAATGATTGACTCTGCATATGTGCTGAGTGGTAATTGATTGCTATCACTTAGGAAAAGGTCTTCAAAGCTCTTCAGAAAATAGACTATCAAGCAACTCTGGGGGTAAAATAAAATAGAGCAGAAAATATTATAATCTCAATGTACATGGGAAATATGTACCTGTACTTGGAGTGTTCTATATTGTTCCAGTACCTTCTTCTGAACAAGGATAGAGTAGATTTAGAAAACAGAAAAGTAGGAGAAGGGTAGCCAAACAACAGAAAATAGTTTCAATAAAATATCAAATTAAATAGACTAGTACTATTTAATTTGGTAAAAAGAGAAGGGTTACGAACAGCTGTTCAGTATCTCTTCAAATATAAGAACCAGGTGATACCAAACACAAATAGATTCAAAAGTACTGTAATGAAATATAACACATAGTTTAACTCTGCAAGTACTTTGCTGCTGACTGTTGTGGTAAAGTTGACAGTAGTTGAGTAAATGGGTGTCTGAGTTGCTGAAGAAAAGGTGATTGTCTTGTGAAATACAAAGGCATCTCTAACCCAAGAATCATTATTTACCAGAGACTAGGAGAATTTGTGCAGAAGTATAACAAAGTATTTTCACCTACATATTTATGGCTGCTGGCCACCATTGGAGACATCATGCTGTCCTAACTATAGATTTTGATCTAATCTGGAGTGGCACTTCTAAAACTCAATGTTGATAGAATGGATAAGGAATCAGAGCAGGGTGGATTAAAAAAAAAAAAAAAAAAGGAAAAAAATAAGTCAATGAAAGAAATAGAAGAATGAAAAATAGGTCAGATCATGTAACAGAGAATAGTGAAGGATGAAAAAGGAACAGGAGAGCAGTGATGGAGAAGAAAAAAGGGAATAAAATACAGCAAACATTACAAACATCCTTCAACACTCATGAGCTCAAATGCAGAGAAGTACTGTTGCAGTAAATAGGAGAACAGAAGAATGTATAATCAGAAAAGACAAAAAAGATATTGCAGTTCCACCAATCTAACTGAAAACTGAGTAGAGATATGACTGTTCTACATAAATATGTTTACATACATCAGGAGCATAAGTTGAAGGACAATTCTGTCATCAGAACGAATAGGTGCAAGGTAGCCATGAATAGATCAGGGATGCAAATTTAGTCAGCAGAGCTGTGAGGCTCTGAAACCACCTACTGAAGTAGGAATAGTTGGAGTTATTTACAAAGTTATTATAAAATACTATGACATGTCAAAACAGGAGACTAGAACTGATGAACCCAGTGGTCTCTTAAAATTCTAGGTTCCGTGTTTTAAATACCAGAAAAAAATTTAGGGGAAAATATTTCAGACTTGTCTCAGTTTTTTTCTGAGATGGGTTCATGCATTGCTCTACAGGATGCTAATAGGAACAAATAGATTCATAAAGTTTGCAGGAACCATTAAGTTACCCAGTTTGATATCCTGTAATCGCAAGTCATGACATTTCCCTCAGCTAATTCCCTCTTGAGTGCAACTAACTGTCAAAAATTCATCTCCCAAGTAGGTATCTGAGTTCAGCTGAAAGAATTCAAAAGACTGAAAGTCCACCACTGCCTGCAGAACTTTGTCCCTTTGGATGTCCATCTGCACAGTTACACATCTATGCAATATTTCTAATTTGAATTTCCATGGCTTTAGTTTTTTACTATGTTATTCTCCATTAGGTTAAAAATCATCTCAGGAACTGATATTTTCTGCCTGTGAAAGTACTTACATGATACAATCAAGTTAACTCAAATCTTGAAAAGATAAAAAAGACTGAGCTAAGCCATTTGTTGTCATTTTCTCTAGCCCACAAACACTGCCTGTGTATCTCTTCTAACTTTCTGTGTTTATATTTTGGAATCATAAGTCTTTCAAAGACATATATTGACAAGTTACATATTAATAACCTACAAAATATGGCAAAATACTGTTATATTAAGATATCCTTGCTATATGCATGTGATTTCCTGGCTCAAAGAGTGATATATTTTGAAGATATGACGGCGAAGATGAGGGGAATTAATGTGAATCATTACTGCAAGTGACTTACATTCACCTGTGGAAATTTCCACATTCAAGATGCATAAAAAGCTGTGTATAAAGAGAAATTGTGTTCTTTACCTCAAAGACAGATAAATAAAGTGATCCAAATTGCTACTATCTGGAAAGCTGCTTTCCAATACACCTCCTGCACTAAAGATAGGTATTGCACTCCAGGATAGCTGCTCTGACATGGCAGGGACCACCAAGGAGCCCACAGTGTCACGCAACTCAGCCTGGTTTTACTTCCATAGGATATGAGGAGCTCTAGTGCCCTTGAAAGCTGCACGGACTTGCACCATAATGCTACAACACAATCCAGTGAAGCAAAAGGACACTTGTTTTTGGCTGGTAACAGGACAACTGAGCCTTTATGTATAAATTGCTAGGTACTAGCAAAGAACATCATAATAGCTGAGGCTGGTACCAAAAAGAAAGAGGGAAAAAGATTACTGGAGATAGCCCTGGTTTGAAAGTTATGAACAAAACAAGGAAAAGCTGAAGAAGGAAGATCCAGGATAACACGAAAAATATACCCCCCCCCAAAAAAAAATGTATCTAAAAAGACTACAGAATTGCTGACAAACGAACAAGCTGGAAGAGTTCCTCACCAACAGAAGCGGGACAAGAGGTACTGGCAGATCTCTTCTGTTTCTCATATTTTTGTTCCTATAGTTCTGTTCAATACATTCGTGTCACAGGTGACTGCGTTTTATATAAACTGGAATGCAATGACAAAAGTAGATGTCTTTAATTTCACAAAGTAGATCAGACTCATAATACATTAAGAACATTTTTGCAGAGCTTCACATTCCACTTTACCTGACTATATTACAGAGTTATTACCAAAACATATGATTGTGTTTAAGAGTTTGTTTTTTCTTCATCTTGCTGTATTTTTAGAAGAACTGCTTGTTTTATTTTTTGTTCAAATAAGATAATAAAATCATATAAGGAGTAACATCTGCAGAAGAGTATCATATGCTAGAATAGTATCAGAAACTCAGCCCAAAAATGGCTAAAACGTGTTTTTCTCTGAATATGTGACTATGGAAATAGATGTAATCTATATACCAGATGTTCAATTAAATACATATATCTATATATATATATATTCCTTGAGCCTGATTCTGTTTCTGCTTTAGTAAATATGTGTTTTTTCTTTACTTGAACTGGGACAGATAGCTACACAACTTCTTAAATATAGTGAACTAAATTATATAAATCAGTAAACAAATATGCATATATACAACTTAAAAGCAAAATAGCCTGATAACAATATAGTTCATTACTAGGTATACATCTTTACACACCATAGAGATTTTAACATTTTACAAATAAGTATGCATGTGGCTCATTCACAGAATATCAAATCTGCTGAATGGGAACTTGGCTAAAATTATTAAATCAAACTCAAAAGGAAATTGTTGGTCCGTTGTGTAACTGAATCCACAGAAGAATGCAGTTTAGTGATTTGTTTGGTTTATCCAACAAGATGGTAGAAATCTGCTGTTATGGAATTCAGTGGATTCTTGAAAGCACAGCTATCTTGAGCAGTGCTGGATATGTGAGCTAACCTCAGTTCTCCTGTAGGACGAAGCTCCAATTCAGGAAAACAGGACTTTATCTCTAGAAAGTGCTACAGGTTTTGTATCAATCAGCATACTATCACCCGGACTCATAAATCATTCACCAAATATGGAAAGATAAAAAACCCAAAATGGTGAATTTTGAAAAACCTGGAGCAATCCTAATAGCAGACAGAGGCTGGAAATGCTGTTACCTTCTAGAGTAGATAGATGTGAAGCCGATGAGGGAGATGTATATGGAGAAAAAAAAAAAAAAAAAGAAAGTAGGTTTTTTGTCTTTAAGCAAAGTGTTCCTCTTCTGACCTTTTCCTCACTCTTTGGCCACCTTTACCCATTTTCATAAGCAGTTTGTTCTGTTTTCAGTGTGCCAGCTCATAAACGTTTCTGTGAAGGCTATGGCTGGTATTGTCCAAAGTCTGTTGTATGAAGTCTTGCTCCCTCATAGTCCCTTCCATCATATGAAATTTTTTTCCCCACCTTATTGTCATAAATTTTCAGCTTACTGCTTGTAATTCTGCCTTGACTGTCTCAGTATCTCTGACTGACAATAGATATGAGTCACACAAATCCATTGTACCCAGCTTTATGAACTTCTCAGAACCTGCACATTGTGCTAATTTATGTCACTTTGGATACCTGGATGGATGAAGTTAATGCATTAATTTCATTGTCTTGATGCACAATGGTAGATTGCATGCTGTTTGCACAAGCAGGACTCTTGCCCATAAAGGCTGTCAACTCTGTCATTGGATAGGGTCTCCATCAGTGCTCTAAGCCCAAAGATGCTAGTGGAAGTATGTCTTCCACATCTTAAGGAAAGATTTCACCTGTTTAACCTCCCTGTACAGTCTGAATCTGATTCTAATGCATTGGGCTGTGCAAATATATTTATGTTTAAAATAAAAAAAGAACCCAGAAAGGACATAATCCTTAGAAAAGAGCCCAGCTAGCTGCTTCTGCCTAGGACAGAACTGTGTCTAGTAAACTACAGAAGCTAGACAGATAAAAGTGAAGAGTACATAGCTGTGCACTAGGCAGTGAAATATCTAGGACCGTTATGTCATATTCTTTGATTAGAACATATAAATGGAGAATAGAAAAAAAAAAGTAATGCTTAGATAAGCACTGAACATGCTTAAATGTAAAGAAAGTTTCTGTTTATCCCTGAGAGGCATCAGATACCTTTAGAATATTTCACAAAGAAAGAGGGAAGGTAAATTGTATATTTCAAAGGCATCAGGATGCTCATCCGTGTGCCTAAAGACACAAATTCAACCTGTTGTTTTGATTCAAGCAACTTTGTCCTTATGTTGGTTGTGTGTTAGACAGTGCTCTAACCACTGCCTTATTCTGAAATGATCAGCTTTCTCTTTCAATAGAGATATAGGATATGCTTATATGAAGCACTTCACAGGATTAATAACAGAAAACATGGCAAAAAAAAAGAATATAAATAATCTGATTACTGATTTGGTATGCAGGTAAGGGTTCAGGCCACAACCAAAAAGTTACATTATCCAAGCTCTTCTGCCCAATGTATTTCAGAAGGTATTTTTGAATGTTACCTAGAAATTTGAGAAACAATCGCCAGTAGAACTAGTGGAAACTATGCCTCCAATTCTGCTGCATTGCTTCAAAGGTCTTGGCCACTGAATTGTCAAAAAAACCCCAACCAAAAACAAAAAAACAAAAAACAAACCACACAGAAGATTTGAGTCATATTTGCAAGGAAACTAAAATTATCATTACAAGCTCAGAAAACAGCTTTCTCCACAGCAACATCTTAGTAAACACTATGTTTTAATACACTCCTGTCAAATCTGTCATTATTTCAACAGCAGATTTGCCTGATGTTGGGCACCAAAAAAGACTGTTGTGGTTTGGCCCTGACTAGCAGCTAAACACCACAGCAACCAATTGCTCACTCTCCCCCTTCCCTGGGAGGGGGGAGACAACTAAAGAGGTAAAGGGAAAACAGACTAATGGGTTGAGATTAGAACTATTTAATAGCTAAACTACAATAAAATTAAAAATAATAATGATAATAATAATGTTGACAATAATAGCAATATGTATAAATATAAAAGTGAGTGATACACAGTGATACTGCTCACCACCCAATGACCAATACTCAGCCCATTTCCAGCTAATGATCCCAGACTAGCTACTATGAAGAAGGTTAACTCTGTCTCAGCTGAACCCAGGACAGTCATATCTGCAAAGAAACTACAATTATCATTACAAGCTCAGTTTCAAAATTGAGAATAAAGATGGGACTAAGTATTTTGGTAAATTTTTCAATTAATCCTAGTCTTTAATAAGGCAAGTTTCTAACAGACTTTTGAGATTTGTATAAAATTAATTTTTGTGGATTTCAAAATATACATCAAAACCCCACAAACTTTAGAGACTAGTGACTTCAACAACTATTTCCCCATAGAGAGTGGACTCCTCACATTGCAATGATTCTTATGTTCGTTCTGCATAACTATTTTTCACAGCATATAATTCATCTGCAAATAAAACGTGTTCAAAACGTCTAGGGAACAAATACCACTTAGCAGAATAAAACCTCACCAAAAAATGCTCCAGAAACTAAAATGCTGCCATATGAGCAACACCTGAGAAAATTCTCTATTCATCATAAGCAGATACCAGAGAAAGATTTCAGCAAACTTTGTCATTTACCCAGTGTTCACGTCCTTGACCTCAACAATTTTTATAATAACTTGGCATTAAGCTACAGCATTCCAATTACTTTAGTTAGTCCACTGAACTAGATAAAACATATGAGGACAATTAATGTGTCATTTCTCTTCAAGTGAAAATTTACATTTCTTTCATGAAGATTATTGCTTTCTTGGATTAAAATAACTTCTTGGATGTGAAAGTACTACTTGTGTTTCAGATGAGTAATTTAAGTTTCGTGTCTTTTTCACTTAATTTACTGACCTTTGCTACACCTCTTTCTATGTTATACCTGACGTCCCTCCTCAAATGAAAAAGATTAATAATTTGAAGGAGTTTAGGTTTGTCAGCACAGGAAATCAGATTTTTTTGCTGAGTTAACATAATGTGTGCTGAATTACTGCTTTCACATACTCACTGGAATCAAGACAAATGAACAGAACCACATTCTGAATGTTCATAATTTTCCTAGTGAGCTTCAGCCATGGAATGAACTGTTTAATATGCACAGAATGGTTACAATGAATTTGTATATATTTGGTTTAGCTTAATAAGCCCTTGCTTTGTAAAACAGAGTGACCACCTCTGGAATTAAGAAATATTTAAATGTACTCACCATATGGATGTCAAATATGAAAACAATAAACCTCTCATCTTTGCCTGGTAATGTAATCTACAGTAAGTTACACCAAGGGTTTGTTTGCCCTTGAAGGCATTTCTGTCCCCTGCACTAGGGAAACTGCCCTTTTGAAACTAAAATGAAGAACACCATTGGACAAACCATGTCTTAGCAAGGAAACATTTGCTGACATAAATATTTCTTTCTGAAAATGTATGTATCTTTACTTATATTTGTATCTTCAGTCGTGTAGCTTGAAAAAATGCAGTGCATCTTGTTGGGGCATGATTTATTGCTTATTTTTGTAGTTACTTCCATAAATATGACCGTAAATGTATGCTAACTTTGTACCTTAACAAGAACAATGAACAAATTTCACAGTGGTACACCAAATGAGCAAAACTCATCTGATGGGTTGTAGTGGTTTCTGACAGAAATTACATATAAATGTTGAATTTTAACTCAAACTGCAATATGAGTAAAGAGGTAGAAGGCAGAAAAGATAAGTGAGCCTGAAAGTCATGGTATTGCCCATTTTAGACAATAAACCTTCCAAAGCTTATAGGTGCTAGATGAACCAAGCTACCTGAATGGTTGCTTGGTTCTCAGCAGAGACATTCCATCTAGATGCTGCAGTAACGGACAATTTACCACGAAGCCAGCAGTTGTTACGTGTTGAGTCTTCCAATGTGGTCTTTAAACCTCTAAATACTCATCAATTAGAAACTGCTTTAAAATCAGGAGGAAGTATATTTTATCTCACAAATGTTACTGAATTCTAAATTGTACTTTCCTAGAGTAGTCAATTTTTTTGTACCACACTGTCTCTTTAACCAATGAAACTAATGTATTGTCAGGGAAAAATGCGGACATAAATCAAAACTTATGTGATTAGTGTATAGAGTCTGCATCGCTTTGGTTGTGTGGTATCCAGATCAATTACCTTCCTTTCTTCTGGCCAGAAGCCTCTATGGGATGTATAAAGCAGCTTACTAAGAAATTGAGAAGAAAATATTTACAGAATGTGAGACCACAAATGAAACATTGCTCTGAATAACGGAATTACATTAAAGTGATTTTTTTGTTAACATTTTTTTCTTAGGTACATTCACATGGAACAAAAATTTCAGTCTCTGCCCGTTAACATCATAAATGACATCAATGTCCAGGTGCATATTCCAAAGATAAACATCTATGTAGTATTATAAATTAGGTCATTATTACAGTGATAAAAGTGTCAAACGTTTACCTGCCTTAAAGAAACTAACATGCCAATGGCTTTTTTTTTCAACATTTATTTTGTGGCAGGGAGAAAAATCAGATGTTTTCTCCATTGACTTTGCAATTTCAGTTTATGTGAGTGCAAACAGGTCTACAAACTTGCCAATTGTGCTTGCAATTCCCTTGTTTTCTTTCACTTATGTTGTAGGCTTCCAACAGACACTGAAAGCAAGATCTAGATATTACTTAGATCTTGCTAGACTATGCTCAGTCCTACAGCTTGTTTCTCTAAAAATCTCTTAACATCCTCGGGGGCGGAATGCTGGGCTAATTCCTCTTCAGTTTCCCAACTCACCGCATTGATGCAGCAGCAGATGAACCTCTCCACAGCAGCATGCCGTGGGAAAATCCATCCAGGGTTCATCCAATGCACAAATGTGGGGATCTCAGCCTCTTTAGTGATGTAAGATTTAGTTGTTATCTATATTCCTTTTTTTAATTCAATCATCTTGATAAAATCTTATTAAAACATATTTTATTAAGCCATTTGTTGTCAGGCCTTTATCACTGAGATCAGGAAAGAACTTGAACTGTCGCGCTCTCTCTCTCTCACTCTTCTGCCCCACTGCAGAGCAGTTGCAATCTGCACAAGCATTTGAGAAAGTGGCTGCAGAAGGGGTTCCACTTCAGAGCAGTGCTTGTGAGCAGCCCTATTTCCCTCTCTCTTCCCTCCTAGTGTATACATAGAGCACAGTAAAACTGCCCATTTTTGTAATTTTGAAAAGACCGAGAAAAGGGCAAATTTCGGTCCTTGTTTGGTTTTTCTAGTGATATGAGTCCTCTTTCCAGTCTCGTGCTGAAAATAGAATCATAGAACCATAAAGCAGTTTGGGTTGGAAGGGACCTTAAAAATCATCGAGTTCCAACCCCCCTGCCATGGGCAGGGACACCCTCCACTAGCCCAGGTTGCTCAAAGCCTCATCCAGCCTGGCCTTGAACACCTCCAGGCATGGGGCATCCACAACTTCCCTGGGCAACCTGTTCCAGTGTCTGACCACCCTCATAGTGAAAAAATTATTCCTAATATCTAATCTAAATCTTCCTTCTTTCAGTTTGAAACCGTTACCCTTCATCCTATCACTACACTCCCTGATCAAGAGTGCCTCCCCATCTCTCCTGTAGGCCCACTTGAAGCACTGGAAGGCTGCTATAAGGTCTCCCCAGAGCCTTGTCTTCTCCAGGCTGAACAGCCTCAACTCTCTAGCATGAACAAAGAGGGTCCTTATTCATTAGGGCTGAAAGTGGAATTTAAAACCGTATAATCTTCAGCTAGCTGTTGGATGGTTCTACTCTTTCATAATGACAGGAAACAGGAGATGTCTAACTAGAGTTCACAGCCCAGAACTGTCTGAAGTACTTAAAACAGAGTAGACTGAGTTCCACAGTTTTATAGGGAAGTGCATCTAGATGGACTGTAGCTTGGCAGGGGAAAACAACTGACAAACTGAAAAATAAATATAGAGGCTGAGAAGAAGGAAAGAACATCTTCAAACCTAAGACAAAGCTTTTTTGCTTTTATTCTGTGTGTGTCTAAGTAGCTTCAAACTGTTTTCTCATGTAGAGAATATTATTTCTGGCACACTTCCTAATTAACTTCCTTCTTGGGAAGATTCCTCCAAGGATATGACTGTGCAATGATCACTAGCCTGGATCTCAGCACAAAGCACGGTGTAAACCAGAGAACAGAAATAAAGTCCCTACACAGTGTAAGGTTTTGCTCTTTTTGACAATACTGACTATGCTGTAGCTGTCGGGTAGAACACCAGTGAGAGGATAAGTACAGATGATTCATACTCTTACCTGCCAGGCTGGGGGGTGGTTTTTGCCAAGAAGCACAGGGAGAGGTAAAAAGTGTGATGAGCTCAGCAAAACTCAGTAGTATATGTTCTCTCTCCAGGAGTTCCCTCTTCTAAATCACTCCCCCTGCCCCAGGACAGTTCCTGATGTGGACCATAACCTCAATGTAAATCTTTACATCCTCAGAACATCTCCTCTCAGGTCTGTCAAAGATTTTGCACCACCCAATGCCATCCCCACAGTTGCTCTTTTGTTACCACTAGTGGGTAACACAGCAGAAGTCCAAATGCAAATAGGAGAAGGCAGTGTCTCCCTTTCCTCTCCCTTTCCAAGTTATAGGCAGCATGAAACGTAGCAACAAATGAATTCCACATATGCACAAATTTGGTTTTTGCTGTCCATACGTTACATCCTACTCCTTAAAAATAACTGGGGTTTTAGTGTTGGTAAGGGTCAATACACCTTTTTTTTTTGGTTTTGTTTTTTTTTTTTTTTTTCAGAACAATTTTCCAGGCCATTCTTGCAATCTGCTTTCAATCTTCCCAGATGCCACATGTCTCAAAGTACCATGGAATTTATAAGCAATATAAATTTCTGAACAATCTCAGAACATTGAATACTCCTTCTTAAAAATTGCATAGGGGAGTTAAGATTCCCTCACCCAAGGCCGAGTGTATCAGTTCCTTTGAGACTAAATAAATGACACATAGACCAGATTAGGCAGATCCATTGTTAGGATGAATTCATGGGCTTGATTCTTCTTTCATCATATAATTATACAGCTTCCCTTGCACCTATTAAAATGCACATTGACACAAAAACTCAACTACAGTTGTGTTTAGGGGAGCAAGGAAGGAAAAAAGAGGAGAAGTATTCTGAGCTCAGTAAGAGCCAGGAGCCATTATCCTGAACAGGGCAAGATTCTGCTATCAGCTCTGCAGTGACAATTTGTGTGTCTAAAGATAGTGTCCCAGAGCTCAAGGAGATCCTATAGCAGATAAAAAACAACCATATGTCTATGAGGTGTGCTGTGGATATTGTTCAACATGCTGTCAGTGCTCCTTGTGTGGTAACAGTTCTCAAGAGCCCTGACTCAGCTCTGCTTGTTCCTGGCCATGGATCCTGTTGATCCAGATCCTGACACCCCAGACTGACTTCCCAGGTTGTTCTCAGACCTGCCTCTTCACTATGGGCTTACCTGATGGTCACTGTTACCATGTGGATAACCCCAGTTACCATCACTAAGCCTGATCTCAACTTCTGTCCCCAGCTCAGCCTTGAACCTGCTTTTTTCACCATGGACTTACCTAGCGAACTGGACCCTTGGCTGATCCTGGCTGCCTCTTTCAGGCCAGCCCTGTTTGTCTTGACACGGGGCTGTACAGCTCAGCCGCAGCTATCAAGGTCTCTGCTCTGCTCTGGTATCACATTTAGTTCACCATCTGTTGGAGACAATCTGGACCTTTCTGCTCCCCAACACAACAGCGTGACAGTCTGTCATGCAGCTGTGTACTACCCTGTTTGATCACCATACATGTTGTTGGTTATTGATCACCTTAAAGGACAAAATTAGAACAGATGTATGGGCTGTGCAAATCTTCTGGAACAGGGGAGAAGAAAATAGATGTATAAAAAAATTAAAGCTTGGATGAGTGGTTCATCTAACATCATTAAAAAGGCAAGAAGTCATAAAAGAGCAGGAGAAAATAAATAAATATCAGAAATAAACGTGACAGTATTTGAATGAATCTCAAACTTTAAATAATTGCTAGAGGCTAGAGGCTCCTGGGATGATTTACAATGAATACTAACAAAAACGCTTGTAGACCTTGAGTAAATAAATCCATGTCTCTAAAGGGTTGTCCTGGTCTGACAGAATTCAATATGCATAGTATAAAAAATTGTGTAAGCTGTCCAGCTCACACCTCACATATTGAAATAGATGTTGTCAGATGAACACTGAAGTCAGGGCATTATTGGTTCTTAATACGAAAAAGTTGCTTCCAGAACTCATCTCATGTTCATTCTTCAAGCCCTCTGTAGGGCACTGTTTTCTAGGTATATATGTATTTGTTCTTCAGCATTTTATAATATTTGAAGAGCATGATTCAGATCTTTACTCTTTAATGAAAACACCAAAAAGCTCTCAGTGTTTTGGCAAACAAATCTGGGTCTAACTGACCGTCCTTTCCAGTGAAAAAGTGGGGGCAAGGATGGAAAAATCTGAGAGACATGACTCACAGACTTAGCTCTCAAGGAAGATAGATCAATGTTTATTATGCCTATGGGAACTCTTTTTTAAAGATACACAGAAGAAAGCTGGTGTATCTCTGTGAATAAATCAGGGTGCAAGGACTTAATCTTCTAGAAATCCAAAATATAGCCTCCTGTAGCTACTATGACGAAAGTTAACTCTGTCCCAGCAGAAACCAGGACACAGGCTCCGCCAGAACCACATCTTACTGTGTTGTGTGCTGCAAAATCCAAAACACAGAGTTCCTGCACTAGAATTGATATATTCAAAAGCTAAAACCTGACAAGGACACAAGGCACACGTGCACAATAAGACTAGAGCCAGAAGTATTAAAATTCCACTTATATTTCACTGAAATAATGTTTAATTAACATCAATTAACTTATCTGCTAGAAATCAACATGTAAATTAAGACAAGGGGCACGAAATTCTAACAGAAATACCAATTATATATGCAGTTCATATCACTTTTACAGACTATAAATCTTCATTGTGGTGTTTGCTCTCAACTTCAGCTCTAATAGGTCCTTTTTTAATGTCTTTATTAATTTTGTCTTGCTTATTGTTGTAAATATATTGCCATTTTCCTGCTCACTGAGATGAAACTGCGTCTCTTTTTGTTGCTGCTGCTTCCCAGGAGTGTGAAACACAAATGAGTTACACCTCATCAAACCTCACATTTTTCTTCTGTGATATAACAAGTCATGTTTTCTTGCCGGTACATAATTCAAATGGCAGATCCCTCATCAGCCTCCCTCTCTCCTTGACACCTGTCAAGTGTTTGTCCTCTTGGTGGAGGTGTTCAGTGCATTATTATTCCAGTCTGAGGAAAGTCCTTGGGAAGTCTCTGTCAATAAGATGTGCAAGTTCACTGAAATACAAAGTTATGACTTTCTCTCATCATTCAGGAATGATGACATGCTTCAGAATGCTAAGGCTATACTAGAAATAGTCACTAAATCCTTTATGCATTAAAGAGTCAAATCATATTGCAGCATGTTCTAAAGATCCTGATCCCTCATTGAGCTCAATGTATGTATGGAGAACCTTGGAATGGTAAATTTGCATAGCTGATTGGAAGATTTAATTTTTAACTACCTGAACAGAGTAAAACTATATAGAAAGTGGCCAAAATATTTTCTGTTTCAGTCTCTGAAGCAGGGTCTCCAAAAAACATGCTCCACCATATTTATTACCCAGTATGTTTTAAAGGGCAGAAGCAGCCAGTGTGAACAAACAGTAAAGGTTAAAAAAAAAAAGTAAAGCTAAGATATCTTACTGACAAGGATTGATGGCTTAAGCAGAGATGTCACTGATTCTCACAAGTAAGCAAAGGACAAATGCTGACAGGTGAGATCATCACATTTTTGTCAGAAAATTATGCCCTTCAGGATTTGCGCAGTAATTTTTCCTAGGCATGTGATCTCTTCTAAAGTTAGTGCAGCATTTCTGAGTCAAATTAGACTGACAGGCACAGAGAAGTAAGTTCTCAGAATGCACTCACACACAGAAAACAGAGAAAATAGCCTGGGGTCAGCAACCTCAGGCCTATTCAGAAATGACCATGTCTTGGAGTGACAGAATCATTTAGTCTCCAAACAGTTTCAATGCCTGACCTCAGCTGAAACTGCCAAATAGACATCAATGCCAGTTATAACATTCATTTGTATAACATAGATATCTGTCAGCTGAGAACTAGCCATCATCTACATTTCAGTTAAGTCACCAAAGAGACATTACTCAGCAACATGCCTTACAGACAAGACTGCCCAAGCCTGGAGTGAAATGTACACTAGGTTTACTTCAATCGGGTTTTCATCTTTTCAAATAAACTAAAAGATGCTGCATTGAGCGTAAGCAAACAGAAAAGAATACATCAAATACCTCTGAAAAGAGGAGCAGGCACACAGGGCTTTGAAATTGAGAAGATACAGATACAGGTGTGATAGAGCATTGGAAGATGAAGGAAGGAAATGGGAGAATCAGATCAACATGGCCTCAGAGACCAAATTGTACAAAGGGCTGGGTGATGTGTGCATTTGGAAAAGCAGGAATTAAAAATGTGATTATAGTCATTGAAGGATATTATGAGAGCCTACATGGGCGATTTGGAATAAGGCAGTGAAAGCAAGGTGAACTGGGGGAATGTTGAAGATGAAAAAGCAGCAGCACAGGGTTATCTCATGGTTTTCTGATGTAAATGAGCAAACCATAACCTTCAAGTTTTGTTGTTCAAAGTTGTCAACTGGAACAGAGATGGAGGGGAAGAGAAGCCATGAAAGAAATTTAAGGTGTTAATTCTTGGTTGTATTGAATTAAAAGAGATGATGACTCATCCCAGCTGAGATACTGGGGACACCACCATCAGCATGAGATTCGAAAAGTCATACATCAACACAGAACAGATGTGTGTGGATGAACTGTAAGAAGTAATGTACCTAGTGAGAGAAACAGAGAGTGAAGGATAGCATTTTGGAGTACCTCAGCGAAAAAAGGAGAAAAGAGATGCCATCAAAATAGATGTTAAAAAAACAGTTAAAGGAAAACAAAGTGAATGGACTATTATCCTGAAACCAAATGGCCCACAAGCACCAGCAACATTGCTAACAACTCTCAAAGAGAAGAAATAAAGCCAGTTCCCCTAAATACAATAGCAACTGACATATTACTGCGTTCAGCTTCAGCTTCAGGCAGTACACTGAAACCCAGCAAGCAGCAGAAGATCAGCAATATCTATCTCAGCTGAACTCAAGAAAGATGACAATGTATTTAGGGCTCTGATTTTCGGGCAGGAACAGGCATTACAAACAGTAGATATGTACAATGCACATGTAGATGAGAGAAGTCACAATGTACACAGTATGCCTGAGGAACAAAATGGAACATCGGACGAAGAGGCTGTAGTTTACCTAAAATATTTCTACTTGTTTTTAAAGAAAAAACAGAACTTGATTGAGTTGGTTGGTGCTATAGCTCAGTATTTCAGAAAATTTGTGTAATAAACACTTCAAAAGTATTCATCCACTTATTTCCTAGAAATAAATGCAGCTTATGAGTATATGCGTATGTTTATATAAAAATACGTCCATTTTTGTCCACACATATGAAAAGAGAATAATGTGAATGAGAAATAACTGACAGGTCATAGAAGAGATTTTAACTTGTGATTATATAGAAGGGCATCTAGAAGATAGTCTGGAGTTTTAAAATGAAGGACGCTTGTAAACTTAAAGCTTTTGCAGAGTCAGGAAACAGCAGAGTGGGGACTGTTTCTTATCCTCACCCACTAGGCAGATTTAGACATCTGAATTCTACCGAAGCTACACTTTATTCTCTCACTACTTATACTGAATCTTAGTCTTAGGATTTCATCAAATTGCCTGAACATTGGTCATCTGTGAAATTTGTGATTCTCTAGGATGTCCCACCTGGTCTCTGGCTTGTTTTCCAGTCCAGGTGCATCTATGGACATAAAACTGAAGTCATCCTCACTCCAGTTCTTGAGGGATTTTACCTGTTTTCTGTCACTCTTACAAACCTTACAAGTTTTAAGCAAGGTCGTAGGTAGCAAGAAATTAACACCCTGGACTTCAAAGTTTTTGTGCAGGGAATCTTACCTACAGTAAACCACATAGTTCAACTCTTGCATTTTACTCTCATTGGTGCAGAGCATTACTACCAGAAGCCCTGTTTACTTCAGAAATGTTTGACAGACACCCTTCCTGGATTCTGCATGGCTCCAGGGCCTTCACAAAGGACTAATGGTTTTGAAAAAAAGAATAATATTTTTAGAGGAAACTTCTGCTATTATAGAAAATGACTGCTAAAGGCCATCTGTGACACAAGCACAACTTTCCATAGTAGTGTGATTAGAGCTAATTTTGTGCTGGAAAAATCCAGAACAGCCTGTGTTCCACCTGTCAGCTGTCTTGCCATATTATTTCTAACTTCTTTTGCATTTATGCTTCAAGTGCTTCTCTCCATATAAATTAGTTCTACAAGTATTACACTAAAATTAATGCCCTTTTATCTCAAAGTATTGCAAGATTACTGTGTCTAAAAATACATATTTAGTGCCCTCTCCATGATAACAGAAAATAATGATAATAAAAAGACATCATTCTTCTTCTTAACTGAAAAATAAATGGACTAAGGAGCAGCTTCACAGGGCTTCAGTGTTGAACCTTTTCTGTTTAAATGAGCTCTGACAGTAACTTCAGCTGGAGCAACAAGCCGGCAGTTATTTCTTCTCAGTTAAGATTTCAATAAACTGATTGATGCATGTATGCTTTACTGAATTCAGCAGTACAGCATAGTAATCAATGCATTGTGTAAGTAAGCTTCTATTTTAAAAGCACCTGCCTCTCATAAAAAATTTGAAAACTTCTTAAAGAAAAAGCTCTTTGTTCCATAAGGCTCTGGAAATAGATACTCAAGTTGCATCGATCTTTTCATTTGTAGTTAACGTGAAAACCTTGAACAAAAACATTTCCATAAACTATGCAATCTCCTATTCTTTCTTTTAATTATACTAAAATTAACCTTCACATTTCAAGATAATTTTTAGAGAATGCAAGAAGTTATTATTTTATCAAAATCACCCAGCAAATCTGGGCTTGAGTGTTTGGTCTAGAATACAAAGCTGAGGGAAGATCAACATAATTCTCTCCCACAAGGATTCTGCACAGAATGCTGAGCTCAGACACGCTCCATGGGAATTGCTATGTGGGAGACGTACTGTGAATTGTAAACACTGTACCACAAAGCTGCTAGCTTCAGGCTGTAGGCTTGTTTTCTCTTTTGATAGGCCTTTCATTGGCGGTTTCAGAGGACAACATGGATATTATTCTCTCATGTCCAGCCCACATGAAAAGTTATCCAAGAAACAGCACT
>NW_010102889.1:65326-93663 GCF_000699245.1 Pterocles gutturalis
ACTCGTTTTTGAGTCAGTTCATTCAGTAAAGCCAATAAAATCATGTAACAAATAAATAAACCTCGGTATGCATGGGATTTTCTTTCCAGTACTCAAAAGGCTGCTGTTGCTTAGGTGCAAAGGACAGTGTAACCACTAAATGAAGAAAGGGGCTACGTTCTACTTGACTGATCTACTGCAAAGAATTTGTAAAGAATGATTATCTTTTGCTGTAATAAGAAAACAAGAATAAAGCAAGCTGCTACTTCCGTGAAAAATTTTTGGACATTGAGGCAACAGTGACAACTTTAGGTCAACCCCCAAATAAGCTAGAACCTGCTCCAAGTGTTAAGATTTTGAGTCTAAAGCTCAAATAAGTAATGAGATTTAAAATACGTATTGGGATTTTTTTTCTTCTAAATATACTTTTGCATCTATATACTTCTATCATGTAAATAATGGTAGGAGGAATGAAGAGAACACTGAAATAATCACAAGAAATTTTCATTCCTAAGTATTATCGGTAAGGTCATAAACAGTACTCACATCTGGTTGCTGGTCCAGGCAAAAAAAAAAAAGAGAAACAACGTAGCTCAAGATAAAGATAAATCACCAGAAACTCCTCCGCTTGAGCGTTTCATACAGGAATGGACAGACAGCTTAGTTTCCCAAGACTTGCTTGAGTCTAGTAACCCCATCCACCTGTCAGTGCTTGACTCCACTAAGCATCCTAAGGCCCTCTTGAGACAGATCAATTCAGGAAAAAGTTTTCTTGGGAACCAGACTTGCTGGCACAATCATGTTTTCACCAGCTTCTTAGCATCAGTAAGTGGGAAACATTTGTTTCAGCAGTTATCACATAATTAATCACAAGTTGGTATGCTAACTGACATCAATCCCCAAAAACCATTCCACTCTAGTGTAAGTGGACTGCTAAGGGCTAACCAGCAAAGAAGAATGCAAGGTTCTAAAATGTCAGATGCTCGTCAAGTGCTAGTGCTCAGCAGTGAGTTGCAGGACACTGAGTTTTGGAAAAGAAAGCAAGACCTTTTGATTTCTTGCTTTTTTATGCAATATACCATTTAAGTAAACCAAAAGATTTTTGGTATTGTCCATTCAGTATTTAAGGAAAGCTCCATATAAACAGCTATGCACTGGACAAAGCATATGCATAAGTATTTATGGGCCATCTGAGTCTACAAGTGTCAAATTTTGCCTATTCAGTTCTGTGGTCAAAAGTGTTTTAGATACATAGGCAAATTCTTAATTAGATTCACAATTTAGGATGTAATTGTGACCACAACAAATCCTTTCAAATCAGATTTATATGTGGAGTAAACAAATGGAGAATCAGGGGTACTAATTATACCTAAAGAGAGCTTAACACTGATTCCATGTGTTTTAATTTAAGGTCATGATCCAGAGGAAACAGGTGCAGTTTTATAAATTTGAGAGTCAACATTATCTGTCATGTAATATTTTGATGCATTATTTTAAATAAAATATCCCAAATATATTTGACTAGCCATTCCTATTGTATTTAATGACTTGGGGGAAATGAATACAGACTGCAAACTAATCTTGCAATACATGATTGTGTATAATGTATGTGTTACATTGATTTTAAGCTTCTATATACATGAGTTCAGCCTGAAGCACAACATTTTTGGGCATATGATCTTTTCCAGAAGAAGATCAAATATTATTTTTGGCATTGGTGTTCTGAATTACCTGAATACTCACTATCTGATTCCCAGCCATCCACTGGTTTACCTTTCCTTGCTCTTTCCTTTCAAGTTAATTGCTTACAAATTGAGTTGCTATGTGAATAAATGATAGTCTAGCTATTCAACAACCATTATTCCAGGATGCAGATTTTTATCATTTATCTGTGAAAAATAAACACCAATAAAATCAGATTTATGATGCCTTCCAAAATAAATCACAGTTTTATTTTGGAACAAGTGCTCATTAACTTTCCAAATTAGAGGCAATTCTAGTGAATGTAGTTTTTGCCATAAAAATATTTTTAGCCATTCCAGAAAACGTGTCTAATGATTTTCTGTCTCTTTTTTTGTTTATTTGTTTTAAATCTATATTTTGGTTACAGGTGGATACATGAAATACTAATTAGGCAAAATTGTTATCAATGTGAGCTTTTTGTCCTGGGCATATTCCCTCTAATTGTTAATGAACAATTTCCATCAATTTTGGTGTGAAATTGATCAGACAAAGTGAATATTTATATATGTGAATGACTCGCCCCCTGTTGACTGTTTGCAGCTGAGAATGGCCACATGCCGCCAGAACTGTTGACAGTCTTTATGGACTTTCCTTTAGTTAAGGGAGCAGGAGCTTGAGGTATGACCAGCAGCTGTTTTACAGCAGTTTTTACACTTCCCACTTCTTCAACGTACAATATAGAAGAGCAGCTTTGGGGCTTTAGACTCAAAGAGCTGCAAAATCTTATAAAGCAGAACATTAACTCAGTCCTTCACTAGGAATTGCTATAAGCTGAAGAAGGCTACAGACATTTAGAAAAATCTATACTAAATATGCATATCAGAATCTTGTTTCCTCTCCTTTCTACCCCAGACTTATGAAACTTGGTTCCCCAGGTATATTACTCAAACATATTTCAACAGATTTTCTGTCAGATTTCACCTGATGGTTTCTTTGGTGATACTGAAGAATGTGACAGCCTGAACTACTTTAATTTTTCAAATATGGTGTTAATAAAATTGCTTACTACTGATAGCTATAAAATGTCTCTGGATTTTTCCTTTTTAATTTGCTTAGCTAAATTAATTGCAGCTAAGTTCATGTCCTGGATCATTTTTTCTGTGCTCATAATTCAATATATTTGCATAAAGCAAAGAGGGAAACATTGACTAAACTTTCAACTATTTTAATAACCCCTAAGGACACATTCTGATTATAGTAAGAGACTCAGGGGCATGTGCTAATATTAAATAATCATAGTCGTACTATATGGGCAATGGATTCATGTTTGCATTCACCTGTCACAAGAAATCCAAGGCACAGACTTGTGTGATTTTTTTTTCCCCTTTTATAATACAGATGCAGTTTTTAAAGCATTCTCATCTACCGGTGAAAAAACCCTTGTTTCTTTTTGTATCCCTAAAATCTTTAAAGTTTTCAGTTCTCAAGTTAAGTACAAATAATTTGATGAAGACAAAAAGTGTTATCTGTCTTTAGAATACTCTGTTCTGAAAGATTTATTTTTTATTGATCAGCCGTCTGAACTAAGAAAACACAGGCAGGAATATTCCACTGGTTTCTTGGTTTGCCCAGTTCAGGTCTCTCCTGCACTGACAGCTGCTCCTCATATCTACCTAACCTCCTTCCCAGCCTTTTTCCCACATATCTATTCTCTGTTACAGTCTCTTATTCTTGCTAGTCCAAATCTTCTCCACAGCTTGTTTTCCTACTGGCAGTGGAAATCCTTCATCTCTTTAGGTCTTTGCACCATTTCTCTTTCAAGAGATCAGTAGTCTTGCTCACTCTGTCAATTCAGTAATGGGTCTGAACTAAAGCACCTGATTAAAGATTTGAAAGCATTTCTGTAGGTGGTCATCCAATAAAGTTAATAAACAAATATGATATTCTAAATTCACTACAGAAACCTACTTTCTTGCAGCACGTCACTTTTCTGTGCAGAAACAGTAAACTATGTTGCTTACTCTATTTTGGAAGTTATCAGCGGAGAATGTGCTCTGCAAGAGTCATCGACCTGTTTGTATGTCCTCTTTTTTTGTTTTTTTGTGTTTTTTTTTGGGGGGGGGGGGGTTATTTTACAATATTTTAGGGTTAGGATCTTATGCAGTAGAGCAAAGCAAATCCAATTCTATTCAGATAGAAACAGATAATTGATACTTCACTAGTGATCACAAATCATCGCCATTATAATTTTTCCTTTAAGGGAATGATGTTTCTCTTATGTTATCCCAATAGATAAGTGCTGGAAGAATCTAGGGGAAGAAGAACAGGAATAGTAACCTTGCGTCTTCCTGATGATTTTGGCATCTCCTTGTGTTACGTAAATAATTAGTTTCCCATTGCCCATCACATTATTTTCTCACTCATTCAGAGGCATGCCCTCACATTCACTGAAGTATCATGTCATCTTGTCAGTGTTGTTCTTTTGCTTTCTCCAACTCACTCTTCCTACAGTTTTGTTATCCTTTCACTGTCTTTCTTTTCAAGAAGGATTTGTCCTGCTGATTGTAATGAGTCTATTATGTATATGACAATCACATGATTAACTTGAAGCATTAATGCACTGCTTCTCACCAAAGTGAGGCCATCTGTGTTGTCAGGCAACCTTATGTAGGAATCTGTAAAGCAAAACCACTGTGCTGTAAGTACTGCTTACTTCTTTTAAAATTACACTACATGCAGCTTTTTCTCCTTTTCATTAGGCTTTAGGATAGTCTGTTTACAAAATGACAGTTTATATGTACCTTCTGGATTTCAGTGAAGACACTAAATGTGAATTAGCCTGTTCTTACAGAACTGCATTGCTTTGTTAGGCTTAGAAAAGATGTATGAATATTACTGATTATAAAGATGTTAGGTTTGTTATCTCCCCTTCCTCTCAGGTTTTGTTAATTGTTCTTTTCTCAGTTTTTACTACCTGCTCTATAGGCAAGCAGCTTAATGCAGATTGCAGCCTGTAAGTACTGCTTCCCTTCTGATGGTCTCACTCCATAGTTTGTATGCCATACCTATAGTATTACACAGTGCCAAGAAATTTTCTTAGGTGTTGGAATCAAATTTCTGTAGAGTTACTTTGCTAGAAGCGTCCCTGGCAGAGTTTTGGGTTGGGCCAACTAGCACACTTCTGAATAACTTACGCTTATGATTCAGGAATTAGAATAGGCAAGTGGCTTTTCCTAGTAGAGAGTTAAAAAGTGGTCACCTTGTTTCGGATACTAGATTTCATTAGTACTGTTGTGGACCAGGAAGTGTTCACATTTAATTCACTGTCATAGACATTGCAGATCTACAAAAGAGTTCAGATCAAGCATCAGTGGCAAGTGTTTTTAGCTGAAGGGTGGAAATGCTGCTTATTCCTCACATTTTCATTTTAGATGGTGACTATGATGTCTATAAAGTACTGGGTTTAGATTAGTTGCTGCTCCTTGTGATATTTGTGCCTTTCCTGGACATCAGCTTTCTTCAGTGTAAATACTTGGTCAGTCTTTTTTCTAGAATACAAATAGGCTCCTTTATTTTTGAAGATCCTTTATATTTTTATCTTTATCATCTTTATATATATATTTTTATCATCTTTTTAGAATAAGCTATGTGACACTCCTTCTCTTTCCATGTCATTTCAGTAAGAGCTGGTTGACAAGATGGTGGCAGTGAATAATACCGTAAGTAGTAGAAAGATATACAATGAGTTGCTGTTTTGGATGAGTAACAGAAGTGGAGTAATTTTTCACCTAGGCTTATACGACAATGGGGTTTTGTACAATACATTAGTTTTGCCCTCACACACCAGTCTGAACTTTCTGCCTCAGACCAGGTATTCAGAGACCCTGTATCTGTCATTTTCCCTTTAAGAGGAACTTTCCCATGCAGCCGGCTAGTTTTGGAGGCCAGTGCCTAGACTTATGTCTGTAATTCTTCCTATCCTGCCTTCTTTTAGATGTACAGAGTACTAGAGAAAGCAGGAATAGACTAGACCACAGTTATGCATCAAGCAAGAGCCTTTCCCTCTCCACCTGGCAATTGCATACTTGAATGATACATAGGATCCAGCAATGACTTGTATAGTATAGCTATCAGGTTTACCTTCATTAAAGGCCTGTGCTGCAGCAGGTCATGGATTCTTCTGGTTCGTTGAGAAAGAATGTCTTCAGTTTCATGTTTTCTAATCTACGACTCCAGTGTTAGGGAATACTACCCAGTTGACAAGAGAAATTTCCACTGTCTTGCCATTTCTCCTCACTCAAGTTGCAGAGATTTTGATTGCTCCTTCCCCTGAGAACTGGTGAGCTGCTTCATGGTTCCCTGGTTGCTTGTTTGTCTGTTCTGTTTTGTTGTTTGGGCTTGGTTTGTCTTTATTTTTTTTTTTTTTTTGAGGGTGGGGGGAAGGGTGGGCAGTACAGGGAAGAGCAGGTTATCTGCATAGTCTCATTTTTCA
The DNA here is from genome assembly GCF_000699245.1 of Pterocles gutturalis. Taxonomy (NCBI): domain Eukaryota; kingdom Metazoa; phylum Chordata; class Aves; order Pterocliformes; family Pteroclidae; genus Pterocles; species Pterocles gutturalis. Next base: position 71,481 of record NW_010102889.1, read on the forward strand.
AATGTTCGTTCCTGGACTTTCTGAACTTCTTATTTTATTAGTTCAATACTTTTCTTAGTTTTGGCTATTTTGAATGTACATCTAAGATCTTCCATCATTTAACTTATAGCAGTCCTTCAAAACATCAGAGGGACTGAACTGTCATACTCTGCCTGGATGACACAATCAATTTAATCTATCACATGCATTTTAAAACTTATTTTCGGTGCATGTTCACATTCTCTACCTTACTTGCTGGACACTTCATAATTTGTCTTAGTTCTAGCATATACTACTAGTTTAAATTAGAGCTGCTGTAAGGAATTCACCAACAGACAAATGTCTGATGAAAAAAACTCCCTCACATTCTTGTGTAATATGATTATAAATGCTCTGTTCTTTTCTGAGCTAGTGAAAAAGTGCAGATCAAGGAAGGTAAGAAGGAGTGGGTAAGAAAAAATATTAGAAATAAGCTAGAATGATATCCAACAAGCTTGGAAAGTCAAACTACAGTGATCTGAAATTCAATGAATAAGAACAGCTGCCTATATTTGCAATTACAGACTTATAATGCAATTAACTGTTAATGGCCCAGTCAAATTGTGAAGTAGATAAAAACATATTAGTTACATAGGTAATAAAAGAGATAGCAAGCAATGAATTTGCTTTACATGAGGACTTTTTTCCATGACTTCGTCAATGCATCACCACAAAAAGTCCACAGAAAATGCTGAGCTGGTACCACCATCATCCATGCTCCATCATTATGTTTGGGTAACAGTAGGACTCACTTCTTCCATGGATCATTACTGTTACATTAGAAATGTAGCAGTGTTTGACTAAATAAATGTATGGATGTCTACAGTTTTCTCATTGACTTCTCTATGGCTCCCATGCTACATCTTTGGCCAGTGCTGGACTCTTCCTTAAGGATTGGTACAAGTGATACACAAACTCTCATATTTCTTGCAGACACCTTGTTTTGTAGTAAGCACAGTTCTATCTGTGTCCCTCATTCTAGGTTGAAAACAAATCACGGAACTGGGCACATCTCCCAGAAGAGCTCTAGAAGTACATACAGCTTTCGCAAAAAAATGCCTGTACTACACCCATGATTGTATGGTGATTGCCACACGGCTCTGGAAAACAACTTCAGAAGCTCCCAGCACGCTTGTTTAGGCAAGCTGTAAATAAAATCAGGATGGAAAGTTGATACTAAAGTAAAATAGTATAGAAAATTTATGTTTCCTTTTCCTTTAGTACAGCAAGATATCTCCGTAGCTCAGTTATCGGTAGCCACAGGGTTAAGTCTAAGCTAAACGTCTCCGCCATCAGAGGACCCCAGTGACTTGAAGCCATGGGCCAAAGTTCACTTTTCTACTTGCTGATATTTCAGATTCCCACGTTGTCCCACTGTGTTTCACAAGCAGGAGACACTGCAGCAAGTAGAGTCAGAAGAAAAGGAGACACCTGTAACATTTGCTGAGACAGTGTTAGTAGAGCTGGAGACCAGACTGGGATCAGCCAGTTTCACAGTGCCATGCTGAAGCAGGTCCAATGACTAAACTCCTATTTCCAGACCTGTCTATCATTGCATAATCTGCTTCCCCTTTCAGACCTGCTGGAATCTACCTGCAAAAAAGAAGGGACCATTCTACAACCATCTTGACAGGACTTCTGTTTCCTTTAGTCCAACACAAAGTGTTCTGCAAATGTCTAATGCTAGTTAGCTCCATTTTACAGACTGGTTAAATACCAGAGCTTGATGGACCAAGCGGCAACCCGAAATCCATTCTTAGCCTAAAATTACTTGACTGTGAGAATGAAAGGCTGTGATATTAAGATGAAAGTGCTAACACTGTGAACTATATAATGTCTTCAAGAAAGTTTTATATCAGTGGTAGATTTCAACAAGTAAGTGCAGAATCATATTCAGCTAAGTGTTCCTGCAATCAGTATAAAGAATTTGCCTTCTGACAGCCAAACTTCTGAACAAAAAGAGAAGAGCTTCTATTACAATCCAGATGTTGACAGCCAGCTATACAAAGACTCAAACATTAGAAACTCCAACAAATTCCAAAATTTTGTTATCCTCTGCCTTCCCTCCCTGCACTGTTTGGATGTGTTAGACAGTAGTCGTTGTTTCCTGACTACTTATTCAAGAATGTGCTTGAATACAGTCAATTTCCATAAAATTCCTTGCTTACAGTTTCTGAGCAGAAGTTATTTCTGTTTGTTTATTTGGGTTTTGTTGGGGGTTTTTTGCCTTGTGTGTTTGTTGTAAAAATTAGAAATTACTAGTTGGAGACAAAAAGGAACAAATAATGTTTAGGATTCATCTCAGAGGACTATATTTACTTCTAGGTTTTAAATTAATGAGTTTAATGACCTTACAGACACTGTCACTACACAAAACTCCTACACCTATAGGAAAGAACTTAATTCATGTGACAGAAGATTAATAACTTCCTCACCTCAAGTTCATTGCTGGTTTTGGAATTTGTAAAGGAATTTATTTCTTCAAGATCCCCTCTGTTCAAATGGCCAATTTATTGGCAGAGGCACAAATAACAGGATCTGTCTGTCTCATCTAAGACATCTACAACATAGACATCTACATGTGAACTACCTTCTTAGATCTCTTCCATAACAAGAGGGGAGAAAGGTGTACTGCTACTAAATGATTTATCTCATCTCAAGGTAGGCATCTGAAATACATCAGATGAATCATGCACCATGAGTTTTACTCTCCTCACAAAAGTAATATAGGCAACTGCTTGCTTGGAGCAAGCAGACCCCTGGAAATGAAATGAGAAAAGCCAGAACTTAAACTCCTGTAGGAAGGAGGTCAGCAGGCTGTCCATCCCTCAAAGCAAGTGATAAAAGAGGGCAGGAGACATCTGGGCACAGAAGAAAACAACGGATCAGATAAAACAACTACATATTCCTTCAGGTAGACGAACTCCATGGAGAAGTACAGGAGGTTCTTGTTTTACTGCATATGGTTATCTTTCCAAGGGACACAGTGCTGTACATGCACACATAGCCGGAAACTCATGATTCTCAAGGGAAAGGACATTTGCCTGACCTACAGGAAGGGAAGTTCTGTGACTTCTATGTATAGTCCTGCCTCCAGCCTGGTAGCTTCAGTTTTGCTGCAAAGGAGGAAGCTGGAGAGGTTTATCAGCACAGCCTCCAGGGAATCAAGAAACAATGCCACCATCAAGCTAGCAGCTTCAGTGTACTCGTGCACACCTGAGACAGTCATCTGTGGCACAAGTATGGGCATAGGTATGAGCCCTATAATGGGCTCACAGTCTATGAACCTATGAGTTATGTTCAAGAAGGATTTTAAAATAACAGTACCAAAAAGTTTAAAATACACAGGTGTCATCTTTATTACCTGGCTCAGAAAATTTGGACTTATTTGTTCTTTTCTGCACAAGTTCAACTATTTGCACATTTCTGTCAAATTATCTTCAAAATACTACTGTACTAATCTCACTTTTCTAAACAGTACAGTTGGGAAAAACAATGTCAACCTATAAACTATGATACAAAGAAAACCTGGATGCCAGAATACCTATCTATATATACAAGCTACCACCTGAAACATACACTGAAAGCTAAAAGACAGAGGTGAACCCTCTTCTACCATTGTATTTGGTTTGTGACAGCCACCTTAGTAAATAAAAGAGGACTTTTATTCAACAAAGATACCTAGAGAAACAGATCATATTTCTAAAAGACTCACCTGAACACCATATGAAGAATTACCTAGCTATAAGCAAAAAAACCTCTCCTTCCTAGTACATGTCATTCTATCCTGGACCTTGCATAGAAAGTCATTAAACAGACAGTATGGGGAATGATTTAATAGATTAAATAGCCTCTTCAGGCTAAAGATCTGACAGGAAGGAGAATGGTTTGGCTATAAAATCATGTGTGACATTGAGTAAAAGTTCACTCCATCTTCCAGTATAAGAGCCAAGGTCAACAAACATGCCTGACAACACAAGCCAGAGGGAAGATCTTCCCTTTGCATGCAATGCACAGCTGAGCTGTGAAACTTCTTCCTTGAGAATACTGTAGGTGACCAAAATTGACATTGTCTCTAAAAAGGATTGACTGATAGCAGAAAAATCCATTGACAACTATCAAAACCAAAAATTACCTCCAGCTCAGTAAATCTCAGTGCCAGAACCAGCCAAGGGTCAGGAGAACAATTTGGGAAAGTATCATTGCCTGCTGTCAGAAACAGGATGTTGGTCTAAATGAACTTTTTACATGAGTTTACACAGACACTTAACAGCTTTTCCTCAGGTTGAACTGCCAAAAATTCTCAAGGCAAGTCCCCACTGTCCCGTTATTGATAGGGATTGGAGAGAAGTTGTGGATGCCCCATCCCTGGAGGTGTTCAAGACCAGGCTGGATGAGGCTTTGAGCAACCTGGTCTAGTGGAGGGTGTCCCTGCCCATGGCAGGGGGGTTGGATCTAGGTGATCTTTAAGGTGCCTTCCAACACAAACCATTCTGTGATTCTATGACCTCTTCATCAGAGTTATAACAACTGTCCACTCGGCAAGTTGTTTGCCAAGGTGAAAAATGTTAAGGATCCAGTGTCCTTTGATGGCAGCTAGGATGTGAGACAGGATGATCACATTTTACCAGTGAAACCCTTAAACTGGCATCCCTCAGCTGGTAGTGTCATACTGCCTGTCTCTCAACCTCCAGCACTCTAAAGAGAGAGCAGAGTGGTGCTTCCCTTCTAGCAAGATACATACACACCAACCATTTTGAACCAGTATATATAAAGCATGTGTAAAGAGTTTCCACAAACTGTCACAGCCCAGCATCCCTAATACCTTTAAAAATTATGAATGAGGTAAAGGAAGGTGATGTCAGCTTGTTTTGCATATGTGTGCATATGTTTGCTATGTCTTAAGAAGACAAAACATCCTATGTGCATTTTAATTGATTAAACACTCCATAAAGGGTTCAAATTAGAATTCTCAACTTGCATTATTTCTTAAAACGATTATTGCTATTCACGGGCTCCAAAAACGTTATTCTTCAAAAAAATCACAACACTTATGAGCTCACCTAAATTAGAACACACTATTTGCATTATTCATGTTGAGAGCTTCACTTTATTTCTGTGGGATTATCCGTTACAGGAAAGATTGCAAGTGAGTACAATCAGGGCATTCTAACTGCAGTTATTGTTCCCCAGTCTCAGCTGATTCCTGTTCATCTGCTTACCTACTCATAGTTCTTTAATATTTACTATGATATCTGAAGACATCCTTCTCTGTTACTTGCTATTACTGTTGGGTTGTGGGGTTTTTTTGTGAAAAAAACAGTATAAAAAAAAAAAAAGAGAGAGAGAAAGGTTACAGAGATTTTGAGTATTTGTTGACTTCTGAAAATGTTAAGCATCCTGGTAACACACACTCAGGGTATCAAGATCGGATGTATTTTCCTGTCCTTTAGGGTCATTAAGAGTACACTCAGCAGGCCTGTTAGGCGCCTTTTATAGTCCATGGCTGAAAAGTGCAATTTTCTAAGTCCTGAAACAGATTTTGACTGCAGTACCTGCACATTTATACATATATATATGTATATACACAGATATGCACATATCTATGTGATTGTCCACTGTTCACCCTAAACTAAGTATAATTTTAGGAACCTCTGGGTCTACTCTGCAGAAGTCTTTGGTGAACACAATGATCAGGCATTCATCTTAAAGCTGAACACTGCGAATGTTTAAGCAAAGTATTAGGATATAAAGGACTTTTGAACAAACAACTGATTTATCTTATCTAAATCTCCATTGTCCTGTGACCATGACTTAAGCAAGCCTCATTTCCTGAGGTGTCCTACAACATCCTATGTCTCCACCTCTTTTCTCCTTAAATAATCCATCACTTTCTCCAGAGATAGACCTTTTCTATTTTTTTAACTTCTTTTAAGGGTTCTGTGTTGTATTGTTGGGTTTTTAAAAATTTTTCTAAGGAAGATTTGCACCTTCTGTGGCTCAGGAGGAAAAAAATGTCAGTGACATGTTAGTCAGAGGCAAAAAAAAATAAATGTTAGCAAATGGATGAATTCTTCAAAGTCACATACATCTAGATGTCTTCAGGGATCATCTGAAAGGTGGTCTATAGTATTTACCACAGTGAAAAACATATCTCCCATGTATTTCTGCCCACCTTCTCTGACCCAGTTTAGGGACCAGATTCTTGGTCAGCCTATGCTGAAAATGTCTACTAGCACTGAAGCTGCACCTATGAGCAGCTGAAAATTGGGTCTCCAACACTCATTTGTAATTCCGCTTCAGCCTCCTCTTTTCAGCTCACAGCAGGGTTCACCTTTTTACTTTTTGGTCTCTGATCAAAACCAAGCTATTTACCAAAGCAACATGGAGGTTGCATGATTGACAGCTAACATCCCAAGGGAGAATAAAAATCTGCATTTTGAAAAAATAAGACAATAAAGGCATTTCAACAAAGAAGTCCAACAGCAGGTTTCCAACAGGGAGTGCTAAAAGGCTCCCAGATTATCACAACAGAATGGGTCTTTGTCACTTGGCTTCATGAGAAGTGACAATCTCAGCTCAGAGTATTTGATTTGCTCTAGCTCATTCATTAAACAGGCGAGGTAACCGAGTTCAGTTACTAGGTTTATCAAAATGAGCAAAACACATCTCTACATCCCTGCAGGAGAGGCACTTGCAGGTGGCTTCCAGAATTGCTCGAAAAATTAGTTGTTTCCTGGAGGCTGTTGGAGAAAGGAGACATGAAGCAGAATTAAGTGTTCGGCGTATCTCCCCTTTGTAACTACTTGGAAGTTGGTAAGGAACAGATTCAAACTGAGTTAACTAACACAGTCACACACAAAACACTCCCATGCCTAAACCTGCAGAGAGAAATAATGTATTGTTACAATTAAGTGTTATATCCATCAACCATGGCTTTTTGTATAGTTATTTTTAAGGCAATTCTAATAAGCCCTCTTGTTTAAAAAATATATTTTACATTATATTGGATGTGGTACCCTAGGAGGACAGTTTTTATTTGTCTGGAACTCTGATTTTATGAGCAGTTTCTTCATGGTGAAGTTACTACAGTTACTCATCTCTGTAACAGTCAAAATAAGCCGGATTTACTAATTCCACAAAGTCAAAATCGCAAAGTAATCACAAGTTGCAAGTTGCCACTTCATTCAAAATTACATTTACAGGACTACAGTAGTCCCCCTTAGTTATCTGACAAAGAATAAAGTGCAAATAACTAATTAAACCAAAAACCAAGTTCTACCATTACAGTCAGTTTGTTAATCACTCTGTCCTTAATAATCTGCTGTGCCATAATGCCTGTAAAAATCTTCAGGACACAAGCCTATTTCTCTCAGTGATGTCTGGGTTTGAGAAAAAACAGAATTCAGAGCAAAACTTCTGCAGTCTTCATTTTTTTGGAGATTATTACAAAGATTTATACTTCAATATAATATATTAGAAGTATGACAATTATTTCCTACTAAGTCCATTACATAATTTGAAAGTAAATAAACATGAGCAGAATATACATGCTTTTTCTGTCAGTCACTGGCCAAGAGCTAGTCCATGTCCAAAAGCAGTTTTTTGCTTTTTATTTAGTGGAATTTTTTATTCAGTGGAATAAGTTTTCTGTGATATTTTTTCAGTGGGCATTAATACATAAGATGTTTCTATATGTGTCCTTATCTGTCTTAGGAAATTTTAATAATGTTTTGGTCTGACATGAAATCTATCTGATACATCAGTAATTAATATTTTGTCGCTTGCAGGAGAGTCTCCTGTGTCAAACAGTAATAGGATCAGAAGATCCATCTTCATTCATTAAATTATATAATTGCAGCAGATTAGAATCATGCAGTGACTAGTAAATCACAGTATGGGTTCTGCTTTAGCAGATCATTTTCTGTTTTTTAAAATGTGTCACAGAAAAAACATAGATCATAGAATAACAGATTGGTTAGGGTTGGAAGGGATCATCTAGTTCCAACCCCTCTACCATGGACAGGAACACCCTCCACTAGCCCAGGTTGCTCAAAGCCTCATCCAGCCTGGCCTTGAACACCTCCAGGGATGGGACATCCACAGCTTCTCTGGGCAACCTGTTCCAGTGCCTCACTAACCCCACTGTAAAACATTTCTTCCTAATATCTAATCTAAATCTACCTTCTTTCAACTTAAAGCCATTATCCCTCATCCTATCATTACACTCCCTGATCAAGAGTGCCTCCCCATCTCTCCAGTAGCCCCCCTTGAAGTACTGGAAGGCTGCTATAAGGTCTCCCCAGAGCCTTCTCCTCTCTAGGCTAAACAACCCCAACTCTCTCAGCCTGTCCTCGTACAGGAGGTGCTCCAGCCCTCTGTCCATCCTCATGGCCCTCCTCTGGACTTGCTCCAACAGGTCCGTGTCTTTCTTGTGTTGGGGACCCCACAGCTGAACACAGTGTTCCAAGTAGGGTCTCACAAGATCTGAAAATATAGGACCAAATACAGCTCTGGGGAAATAAACACACTTTAGAGCTTGGCACTTTATTTAAACCAATATTAAATTTCTGTTTAACTGACATCTGAGAGAATACACAAAATTATTATTATAATTCCAGGAGGACTGTTAGTGGTATTTCAGACACTAATGTAAAACATATGTGAAACTGAGGTAAACAAAATGAATAAGAAACAGAAAATATCTTCTGTGAGTCATCAAAAATGATACGTTGGTATACTTTTATAATTTATAACTGTGTACACAGGGCTGAGTAAAAAACATTCAACTAGATTTCTTCACATTTAGGGTAATTCTGGAAAAAAAAGTTAATAGTCTGCCCCAATATCCCAAACCCCATTTGCTATTAAATGTAGATTTCCTGTTTTGATCACCCAAGTGCAAGTATTTTCATCTCCAAGTGCTTTCAAATGCTATGGCACATTAGTTCTACATATAACTACAGAAAGGAATTTTGCTTAATCATTGTTTTTCTAATGAGAGAAGAAATATACTGGATTCATACATATCATATAACCCTAAGTGCAAGTCAAATCTGAAACTGTATTTGACGTGAACTCTCAGTATTTCAAGCTCTCTGAATGGTGTCAGCACACCTAAGAGGAATGAAAAAATACTACCTCTCTCACACTTTCTCTATTTATAAATTGGAGTAATAATTTAACTTGTTAAGACCCAAGTGCTATTCCTTATCCAAAGTGTCAGTCTACTAAATCTTAGGCAGCCTTCCTGTTGTTCTGTAGGTTTTCTGCCCAACCTTCCACTTAAAAGCCTTGGCTGAGTATTCCATATATCAGATTGCTTTTCATTCACAAGGGAAAAATGTCATAAAATGGGTCCTACGCCTCATATTATCTGAGTACAAAATACATCTTTTGTTAAGAGATGTCCAAGTTCAGGGGTGAGGAAACTCTCAAAACCAGCACACTTGGATAAGAAGGGAATCTTTGCTTAGAATTCATAATACTGGATCAGCCATAACTTCTCTCCTCAATGTTGCCATCCATATAGTGCTGAAAGAGGCATCCAAGAGAACTAAACTGGAATTAGAAGAATAGAAATAAAGTAGAGTTTGAAATAGGAATATACATCTGATATATGCATTGCTTTATAACTAGACCCATCATCAGCACCATCAATGGTGGGTTTTGTATGTCAATATCATTTTTAATGCAAATACAAGCAACCTAAGATTTTATTTCCATTTCCCAATATTTTCTTGTCAGACATAAACAACCTTCAGGTATATTCATTTTTAGTCTTTGAATAAAATACCTGTAAATTTTATGTGCCCAGCTTGCTATGGTGTCTTGGATTGAAAGAAGTATTATTTCATCTGCACACAGACAATCATGGAATCATAATTTAAATTATATATTTTTTTTTTTTCAAATTGCAAAATAGTAACATTAAGAGTAAGGTGAACAAAGAGATTTCAAAATCTACCCTGTGTGTAAAAAAACATAATACAATTTTACCAGTACTTTATTCCTCAGCATAGTCACTCTGACCACTGTCACTGAGTCTAAACAAAGTTTCAGTAGGTCTGTCTGTCACCATCAGTTCCTGGTTAGAATAAAATTTGAAACAATAAATTAAATCAAGTCAACTGTTCCCCACTCCCCCCCTGAAAAAAAAGACTTATGCTGAACTATGTTCATATCATTCAGTTTTATTATGTTGTGTCACATTAGTTATAGGAGTCTAAAGCAGGTTTTGGAAGTCCTAAATAAGATTTAGCATACATTAAAAAAAATTAATTTTAAAAGTAGGAGTCCTTATTTCATCTTCCACAGTGTTAAGTTTGGCCACAAAAATCTCACTGTGGTCATCAGACCATAAATCACTTTTTTTGCCAGTAGAGCTCACATTAGCAAGGTTCAAAACTTCATCAGCATGTCTGTTCACTTCTGCCCATCTCAAAGATTTCTGACAGGTTTTTAATAGCTTTTGCATGAGTATGTAAGGTAGAAACACATGAATTATTATAAGGTACATAATTCCCTATGTCTTAATTGCAGGCTTGAAACAAACATGAAATCATGCCCACAATTATATTTCTCTGTAATACATTCTATAATTCTCAAACTTCCACTTGAGATCCTCCTTACCCAGTCAGTAACTCTACAGTGTTTTAGATCTCTTCTAATAGCTGCTGATAACCAATAATTCCAAAGCCTCATCCCAGTTGTACATCTATAAATCACCAACCCAATCAACAGTCATTATGTCATTGGAAATATTCCATATATCATGACATAGGAAGTTACACTGGATTATGAGTAGAGGTAGTTCTTCGAGAATGTCTTACATTCAATCACTAAGTCTTCGTCTACTTCTTGTGGTGGTTCACTGGTAGATGCAAGACAATAAAGTTTATTTTTCTACAAAATCAGTCATCTAGAACAGGAACCAGAATTTTATAGTTGCAGTCCCTTTAAGAACTGTATACAGTCCCTTAATGAGGCTGTGGTTACCATAAAATTATTTCTTTCTAGGATATCTTTCATTATTCAAAAACACTCTTGCCTAAGTATCATTTTATATGTTTATTTTGAAGATAAGTCCTAATGCAACTGACATATAGACAATCTTGTTCTGCAATACAATATTAAAAGTTTAAAGTCTTTACTTATTTTTTCTTACAATTTCTTTTTTCTTCCAATCTTGTTCACAATGATTTCTCAATTGACATGTCCGTAAATTCTGATATCCACTCCAGTAAAGATCCAAAGTCCGTGCACAGTCTTCAAATAAATATTCTGTTTCATATCATCTGTAAGTTATTTTTCCAAAAGATATTTTTTAAAATAAAAATTCAAATTGAAACTTCTTCAAGTAAAAAAAGTTACTGAACCTTATTCTATGTATTTGTGCCTTCAAGAATGTGTTCCAGAATGGCTTATGTGGAAAGTATATTTGGGGTTTTTTTTTTTGGTTTTTTTTTTTTGTGCATAACCTTTAAAATTAAGTACTTTAATGCTTAATTGATACTAGAGAAGATATTTCAACCAGGAATGTAATGGTTTGAGAAACTTATGAGAAACCCAAAAATAGGGTTAAAGGTGAATATGCCAACTCACATATAAACTGCAGCCAGCTGCCATGATGTTGCATTACAGCAAAACAGTTGTGTATTTCTAGTGTGATGAGTACTGTACTTTCTGTCACAATGGTTTTTTTTCAGTAATTAAACATTACAAAGCCAAAAGCAGTCTCTCATTGTCTGCAAAGCTGTGCTGCAGTCCCACGTCAAAACAAAAAGAAAAAAAATTATACTCAGCCTATTCATTAAGGTGTAATAGCAATAATGGTGTCAACAGAAATTATTGGCACCACTGAAGCATTTCACTACTCTTAGAAATTTTTCTTCCACATAGTTGAGTACCATGCCAAAAAAAAATGAATAAGGAATACTACTTTGTTGAACACACTGAGATAATAAAGGCTTCTAAGGAGGTTAATTCTAAGGAATCAGCATCCTATCTTTATTTGAAGTGATAAGAACTTGGAACTCTCTATATATGAAACATCCCTGCCAGAGAAGCTAGGCTCATGTTAGCTAGAGTCTCTTACTTCACAGTTAATGTAAAGCTACTTCCATTCATTAAGCCCTCAGGGCAAAGGAAAAGTAGGAAAGTAGGACAGTAGAAAAACATATTAACTAATTATTTTAATACAAAAATATTAAATTCCTTCATCTTGACCAGAAGTCATTAATGGCAAAGTATAGCTTCAGCTTCAGTGATTAAAGGACTATTAAATGCAGTTTATGCTCTATGGCACAGATATTGCAGAGTCAGAGGCAGAAACTCTATAGCAAATGTGTAAAGAAAATACCTCCTTTTGGGAAAAAGCATGTTGGTTGTGCAATTGCACATAATGTTCATGTTAGCAATTCAATGGCTCTAAGGGATGCTTTTGAGAAGCACTGAACAACATCTTTTAACACACTTTTAATTCAAATCCTGCTTTGTTCCCAAACTAATTCACAATACCAAATTTCTATTATGTTGTCATGAGAAAAGACTGAATAAATAAAAACTTAACTGGTGAATAAAAGCAACAAAATATGGTTCATACTTACTTAAGGAATCATCATCTACCCACGAGTATAACATTTTGCAGCATATTCATAAAAGTGTTTACTATTTTTTGAAAGACAGCACTTGCATAACAGTTTGTTATGAAATGTTTCATTCAAAGATTGTGGCTGGGTAGCGCAGGGAAAGTTGCAGCTTTTCTAGTATTTACTACTACACTTTGAGGCAGGTGGGCCCTTCAGAAATGAAGGGGAAAATATGTGCTTTCTGGGGACATACAAGTGTCCATCAGGAAACAGAAGCTTTTAGAGTGCAGGGAGAAATAGGAGCTCCCCGGGTGTGTAGTTTACAGAGCAACATATAGGGATTGCTTCAAAGGAGCAAGGAGCAGGCATGCCATGAGACCTCCAAAGGATTGGAAGGACAGAATTCCTGCAAAGAGACTGTCTGTGCTCTGGTGCCACCTAGAAAGACATTTATTTAAGAGTAAAAAAAAAAAAATACAGGAGATATGTCCTGCAAAGACAACAGAGACAGAGAAGATTTGTCCATGGTGCCCCCTTTTTTTGTCTCCTTCAAGTGACTTTGTGCTTTCTCTGCTTTAGAAAATTTCACAGTCTGCTGCTGAGTAACACCTGAGTTCTAAAACCTCTTCAGTGTTTTGATGTGCACACTGTAAGGGAAGAGTTTAGAGAGACTCAGCTTGAAGTGCTGTCACAAAACCACTCTTGAAAATATAATAAATGACAGCACACATTATTTTTCTGAAAAGCTTCCCTCAAAACTGTGTCATTCATCGTAGACAAGATCACATAGTTATCAGAGGTCATCTAGGTCTCTAGTTCTCCACCCCTTCCTTCCCCCAAAGTTTGTAGAAAACGATACAGTAAGAAAGCCCAGAGAATATTTCTTCCGCATGTAAGAAGTGAGAAACATTTCCCACATCACTGCAAGAAACTCAATAAATTCTAGTACAAAAGGCGAAATCTACAAAGAGCTAAGGTATCCTAGGAAAATGACAGAGAGATCAGAGGCAGCTAGTGTGTCCTAGGTTAACTGTTAAGCAACAGTTCTGCTACTACATTTCTGATAATAGAAGAGCAAAGTCCCAGAGTGACATGGGGAAAAAAAAATAAAAATCCATCTTGAACTCAAGGTTATTAGTACAGATTTGAAGGGCAAATTTCCCACACCTGCTGCCAATTACTGTGGCACCAGCTAAAGGACACCTATGCGTGGCTGCAGCCCATATTCATTACTTGACTGTACAGGATCATGAGTAACCTGATTTAGCCTCGAAGTTAAAATCTCCCCTTCTACTCTTCCCAAATACTCAATCCAGGTCATGCCACTTCTCCTCAAATGGCCACAATCTGGATGGGAAGTGTCTTCCAGCCCTTTCCTGTGCCACTTCAGGACCTGAGAAGACCAACAGCTTCTGCAGAGCACTGTGTCAGCAGGGCAGCACTTCTCAGGTCAGAAGCATGCCTGGTGCCTGCACATAGAGAAGGCACAGGGAAGCACCCAGTAGTGCTCACAGCACTCTCAGACATGTCCCATGACAAGCAGGTCCAGCGCCTGCCCAGACAACACCACATCAAGGACAGCAATCTGCCTTTAGTCTCTTCCCCAGTGCTTTTCTTCCCCATTATACCTCTCACCCACCCATCCCCTCACCGAGTCTCAGCTGCTGAAGACTGCCCCCAAGCTGTCCTTCCAGGACATAATCTGTAAAAGAGAAGTACCTCCATAGGTGCAAATTTTGTGCCCATAGAACATAGATGTCTGCAGTGGGAAGAGATACAGACAACCATGCACTGAATTGTGTCTCCAACTCTACTAACTTTTTTTTTTCAGCTCCCTGAAGATGAGAGATGGGAAGCAGAGGCAGACCCACATATGGGCACAATCAATACTGGCAGGACAAATGGTCTGTTCTGGCCTGGGAAGTAACGGCTTGATGTGACTTCTCTACCACACACTTTTTTGAAGCCAGTATTTTAGTGGCTGGTTCTTTATAAGTGCTGGTCATTTATTTGAAGTTATATATATTAGAACTGCTATCAAAAGATGGGCACATCAGCCCAGCTCCCATTTTTAATAATTTCTCATAAAAACCCCAGGGTAATAGTGAATATTACGTCAAGTAAAAACTAACTGCTAAATGGTGGAGAAGGCTGCCACTTTAAGAATAAAATCATTAGGCAAACAGTGTTCATGGGTTCACACTGACACACATCCAAAAGATAATACATGTATTTATTTGGCACCTGGTAATAAGAAGGAAACAGGGGCAGACAGATAGCAAAAATCAGTTTATGGATAATCTCATTACACGGTGTCCTTCAAAAAAGAAAGTGAAAATTACATTTATATCTGTATTAACCTAATCAAGGCAAATAGTACAGAATTAAAAGTCTGTCTTAGGCCAAGAAGTGAGTCTCTGTAAACAAATATATTGAAACAAAAAATCTGCAAGTTTGGTACCCTCCTTAGTAAGTTCCTTTTTTTTGTTAGAAAACCAGAAATCTTGCGAGAGACAGATTTTTGTCTCTTCAAACCTCCTCCTGTGTGCCAAGGAGGAATAAAAGAATGGGTGCTTAAGGAAATCTCAGGGTAATCATGACTTCCTAACGGAAGGCTGAAGCTGAAACTACCATTTATTTTCTCTATTAGCAGCACTGCATGGTGCAGATGCTAGTAGAGGCCCATCTTTGTAGCATGACTCCTGATTCTTTCTTTCCAGAAGATGAGTCCCTTGGGAGTGTTGCCTGCACCCTGTGTCACTGTGCTTTGCAAGGGAGGAGAAGAAAATGCAGATGATCATGTTTTAGCTATGACTCCAATTTTTTGGCAAATCTGTTTCAAAATTAAAAGGTGGAATTTTGAAGACTGAGGAGTTCCAGACATCTTTGATTATTTATCTTTTATCCTCAAGAGCCATTTGATTTTTGCTCAGGATCAATTTCCAGGTTACTTTGCAACGTGTTGCACCTCTGATTTCTGGCAAACACCAGAAAGAGGTAGAGGTGGCCACTATAAAGAAGGACTTCCATCAATCCATGATGATTCAAAACAAAAGAGATAATAAAATTCCATGGGAGAATAATTTATCTGTATACCAATGTTCTGTCTCCTGAAATGTTTACCTTTGTGTGGCACATACGAACATAACTATAACTATAATCTTGGTTCCAACCAAGACTGCTGTTTGGCAATTAAACCTCATATCCTTTCAAGGATAGAGTCTATCCTCAAGACTGAAAAAAAAAAGAAAAAAGTTTTCAAAGGCGTGAAAATTAATATTTCATGGGAAAATAAAATGTACCCTTTACTCCAGGTGGTTTCTAAACCTTAGCTGATGGTGCATGTGCTTTCTGACAGACTCCTCAGGGAACCACAATACCAATGTTAGACAGAAGTCTTTAGACACAACTAATGTTGCTAACTCATATATACTGATAGATCCTTTCACTCATCAACAAAATGATGGCATTTTTGCAGCAGAATATATTTTGTTCCATGAGCATTATAGGTAATACTTAAGAAAGGATCTTTGCAAAGACTAATTACAAAAAGGGTTACCTTTTAGTACTCTAACTACAGTGAACACTTCGTTAACAGCACTGAGGCAATTATTTTAGCAGGCTCAAGGAGGAATGAGAATAATTTCCAGTAACACCCAAGTTTGCTCTAATGTGTTCATTTTATCTTGATCATATTCCACCTGAGACTGCAGTCCAAGGGGGTATGTCCATAAGCATTAAATGCTAAAAATCTAACAAAGCATAACATCATAATGCTCTATACAAGAACCATGAAGTTGTCATGCTCTCTAACCAATCAAAAATAAGTTCTACAGAGAATTGGATGGGAACTTTTTAAAAAATGTGTTTTTTTCAAGGGTTGGAAAACATTGATCCATCAGAAATAGGGCAAGCATTAATCATTGTACAATGCAGGGTTCAGATCATTCACCTGGGTTGAAGTAGAACTAGATCAGACTCAGCTTTTGTTAACATTATATCTAATATTTAAAAAACTAGAAAGACATAAAATATAATAGAAAACAGATGTGCCTGGCTAGCCAATACTTATGTGATTGGGTCTTTTTCATAAGAGGAATGCCTAGAGCTCAGACTAAAGTCTGAATTTGTCAAAACAGAAATCTGAACCAGCAGATCACATTCCAAGTGAGACTTCTCTCCTGAAGCTCAATGGGTCTTCTGT
The DNA here is from genome assembly GCF_000699245.1 of Pterocles gutturalis. Classification (NCBI taxonomy): domain Eukaryota; kingdom Metazoa; phylum Chordata; class Aves; order Pterocliformes; family Pteroclidae; genus Pterocles; species Pterocles gutturalis. Next base: position 88,293 of record NW_010102889.1, read on the forward strand.
GCTGTCACTATTATTTTTGCAGTCCTTGCCAGGTTTTGGGCTAGCTTACCCCACAAGGGGAAAATCCTTGAAACTTCAGTAAAGTTATATAAAATGGTAAGAAATTTTTTCTTTTACAGCTCTAGTTCCAAACATTTTCATGCAGTCCCACCAGGAACTAGTAAATGTTAAAATGGATTAGGTAAATCATATTTTACGCTACCCATTATCAAGACATGTTGTTGCCAGCATTCATATAAGAGTAGCTTGATATATATTCTCCACTAAAAGGGAGAAGCCCTCAGTATCAATACACTCCTCACTTAAAAATCATATAAATTTATTTTACATCAGAGAATGAGTCACTGGGGATGGAAAAATTAAATTTAGTTCCACTTTTCTCATAAAAGCAAAAATAAAGAGCTTTAGCATTTCCCCTGGTTGCTTAGAAATGTGCTTATGATATAATTGATTAGCTTTGAGAGGGAATACTTATTAAAATTAACCTTTAAGTTGTCAACAATCAAAATATTAAAAACAATCACATAAAATGCCTCAAAATATAAACTTTAATTTTACAGATTGTTTCTACATCTCTGACCAGATGGGTAATTGCTTAAAACTGAGCTGATCCATTGCTTTCTCATCAGATATACTTATTTCCTTGAAAATTTTTCTAAAGACATGACAGACAGGAATGTCTTCAGAAAGCTAATTTTTACAAAATCACAGTTCCTGTGATTTTTAAAATCATAAACTTACAAACCATTTACTTGAAACTCAGTTTTGTCATATGAAGATATTAACACAGAGGTTGATTAATATCAACATGGCAGTTCAGTGCAATTCTTGTGTTGGAAGAAAATTGTGTTATGTTTGATGATTTGACAGAGCTGATTAAGGCAAGAGAAAAAATTATTAACATTATGTTTAATCTGGTAAAGCTATTAACCTTTTTCTAAAGCTTGTCAAGTAGAACGGTTTATTACATTTGTCTTTTCCAAATGGTCTGCACAACAATAATTTGATCACTACCAGCCTGTTTCAAACTACACACTTGAGAAGGGCATTAAGTCATTCACCAGTTTAAAGCAAGTCAGTCTCTAGCATATCTTCTTTTCTAAGACCAACACTTAATTTTAAGAAACATAACTCTGCTATCAGATAATTTTCTTCTCATGATCATGACCTTTCTGATATAGTGGGAATTATGCTATTATGACAAATACATTAAAACAGAGAAGAAAGAAGACCAAGTCAAGATAAAACCCCTTAATATTAGAAAAAATTGTTATCCCAATGTATGTGAGAAGTTTGCCTTTGTGGTTTATATTTTCCATGGCAGACTCTTGGACTGAAAGATCAGAGGATAAACGGGCCCTTGTCAGCAGTACACAGGAGATTCCTTTTGTAAAATCTTTCCCTGCCCTCTTCTCCCATCCTTTCAGAAACAATCCTACTATTTCCACTTTCAGACTAATTCTTCAGAAAACATTCTAAACTGTTTCCAGGTTACATCTGTCTCACATCTTTGCTCTGTCCTTTCACAGTGTCTTTTCAAAGATCATGCCTTTCCATCCCACCAACTCTGAGATTTTTCTAATAGGCGATGGAGTTTCTGTGGTCACTGATGGCAGCTGTAGTAGCCAGGGAATTTGCTTGCAACTTCTGGTTTTGCAGTGCATGTTTGGAGGAGGAGAAAATTTATTGCTGTAGAGAGAAAAAAAGGTTAGCTGTGGAATAACTTCTGCATGGTAATGGTGTCTTCTAGCTAAAGTAAGGCTGAACTGGGGTCTGCATACAGCTGGAATTTTAGGCCCTCTCTGTCCACTGATACTAAAGTTATAGGGACGATGACATAAACTGAAATCAAGACTAATATTTTCAGTAATGACTAACATGAAAAGAGTTAAAAAGAGTATGCACTCCTGCAAACTACCAGGTGTGAAGGTCAAACATTCTCTCTTCCCTTTAGCAGCTGCAATGGCTGTGACAAAGAATGTGAAATAGCCATTGAAGCACTTGCCAGGAACCAACATCTGTCTCAGTCCCACTCTCAGAGAAGGGTAAAGCGTTGCCAAAAACCTGCTTTAGAATTTTGCTGACGCCTTTGGAAAAATTTTGTATCCCTTGACTCCTTTCAAACCAGAACCCTTCCCTGTTCAGCCTGGATGCTTCATCAGCCTCTTCAACACTATTTATATAGAGACACTAAAGGAAAAAAAAAAATGCAATCCACCATGTATTTAGACCCCCAAATTGTAAAAAGCTAAGTGAGGAGCAAGGCAGAGATTTTTGTGCTTTCCTCCTGTTCCCTCCCCTACCCAGCTTCCTGCAACAGGAGTGGATTGCTCCCCTTTATTCTTCTCAACCTTCCAGTCAATCTACTTTTCCACAAGGAGGGTAACTAGTATCATTTAAATTAAAGATTACACCTTCTGTCATGTTTCCAAAATGGTGATGTCTCTGTTAAGTTCCTTCTCCACTGCAGTTCTCTGGGAAATACTATATTCTCAAGACACTGCAACAGGTTCAAGGAAAGCTCTGAGGGGCTCCAGTGTCCCAGTGCCTGACCAGCTTCATGCAGATATTTTTAGCCAAGTGCTTTTGATATTCAGTGTAAGTCAAAAGGATTGATTTTTGAAAATTTATAGGAGAGATCCACTAGAAAAGATGAAATATCGTAAATTTATTAATGCATAAGTTGGAGAACTTATTTGTCTTATTTGTTATTTGTATTTCAAGGACAGGTTGGATGAGGCTTTGAGCAACCTGGTCTAGTGGAAGGTGTCCCCATCCATGGCAGAGGGGTTGGAACTAGGTGATCTTTAATGTCCCTTCCAACCCAAACCGTTCTATGATTCTATGATTCTAGGATCACATTTAAGATTGCAAAAACTGGGAAAGGATAGCAGCAATCACAAAAGAAATTCACTATAGACAGAAATACAGAAGTGAAAAAGAATCAGAAATGCACTGATTTTTAAAAGTTTAAAAAACTTAAAGTGAGGAGAAAGCATTTTTCTGTTTCCTTTCCCCACAAACAAAACCATACCTCTGTCAGCATGAAAGAGCTGCAAATGTTGGCAAAACACAGACATCTGACTGCAGCCCCTTTTTCATCCAGTTCTGATAATGTCTGATAGTTCTGCAGTTTTTTGTTGATGCACTTTTAGAAACAGAAAAACCTCTTCTGGCTCTTTTCCTTATCCACAGGCAGAGAAATGCCTGGCTGACTTGACTCTATGTCTGTTTGTAAGGTGAGAAACACCCATGCCTTCCTCAGCTGTGTTATACCTCACGGTGAAGACATGCACCTTCCAGTCTAGACCTGCCCTCATCACACAACACAAAGTACAATCAGAAAAAAAGGAGAGTTTCAGCTTACAGTGCAGGTTACTGTAGTGAATGAGATTCACAAAACCAAACTAAATTCACAGACTGGCACACACTTATTCCAATGGCTGTCATGCAACTGTTTTGGTGTTCAGATTTGGATACAGGTTTGGGTATGATCTCAATTAATTTCCATTCAACCATGTGTAACAACTCAGTGTACCTTTCCTGAATTAAAGCTTATTCCCTGACACTGTTATGAGTGTGTTAATGGTCATGACCCTTGATATACCAACGATATGACATGAAGACACAAGAAATACCTAAATAGAATGAAGTCAATAGCAGTTTTCTTTAAGTTGATATACATAAATTATTTTAATCCTCTAAGTTAGGGCAAACTTGGAAGGCAAGTTTGAAGGCATCTTGTCACATGGAGTTGGGCAATTGGTGTCTGAGACACTTCAGGGACAGCATTTAAAAGAAGGATGTTGAAATTGAAAGACAGAAGGAGCTAAAGGATGCCTTCAAGTACAAAATATGAGGTCATTGTGTGGGGAAAACTTGGATGCATCAGGACTGTCGCATGATCATCTGACTTCAATGGCATAAGTTTGGATTTCCACTGTTTGAGCATGACCTAACTCTGAACTCATATCCAGGAAAATTAATATTAGCCCAATTTTGATATGATTTACACTGATTGGAACAACTGTTTTAGCAGAGCCTTGAGCTTCTCAAATTTATCAGTATATGCTTCTGACATTATTAAGGGTATTGGAAACTCCACTTTGGCATGCCATTTTACTGTAGCTTGTAGGAGATGGTAGACAAACTTCACATGTGTTTGTCTAAATAATTCTTGTTGAACTACAGAGATAAAACCTACAGGCTAAAATCTAAAAGCTACAGACTAAAAGTTTCACTAATCTGTGTTCTTTTGGACACCAAATATAGAGAAAACATAACAATTTGACACTATGGCTTCTCTTAGGACTCTAACTGGACTTGTCAGAACTTGTGAGAAGAAACTTCTAAGATCTTCTGTGGGAACATCACAGAAGCATGAGGAGAAAGGCTTGTTTTTCTCTTTCTCCTATCTCTCACTTAGCATACATGCATCAATACGAACTTACCCACGTATACATATGCATATATTAGCAAACAAAATACAGAAAAGCTACTGCTGTATGGCATACAAAATATTTAACTCCTGGGAAAATAGCTGGCAGACATAAAACTAGTGTGAGGGACATTACTTCTAGAATCCATATCCAATAAAACATAAGATTCAAAACGAAGTCACCCAAGAAGCATGCAACAACCAACTGGTGGTACTACAAAGGAGTGAATCTTGACCTTACAGAACTGTTCAACATTCACCTGAAGCCTGTGAATCCTTATTTTTATCAATGGCACTAAGATTATGTTTCTCCTTGGGTTGTTAAATTTCCTGTTTCTCTCCTCCTCCAGGAATCTTTGGACATACAGAACCTGTACAAGCAACAGAGAAGAAGCGCTGTACACAACTGTCTCTATACAATGGGCTGGATGGAGCCAGTGTCACAAAGGTTCACCACATGAGGAATATGTTTATCAATAAGTTTATTCCTGCCCTGGAGGTGGCAGAGACAGTTGGTGTCAGTTTTAGTGCAAAAAAGGGGCCATGCAGTGGTCAGTAGTGGGAATAAAACAACAGTCCCTCTTACCCTTGATCTGACTTCTTTTTTTCAGAGAGTGAACTATATATTTCTCCAGTATATATTTCTCTTTTCATCTGGAGGAATTCTGCTCTGACTGTGCACAGGGCTTATAGACAAGGCCACAGAATATACTGTGCGTCTCACTTTTTTTTCTAGACACTGTCAAACAGAATTTGCTTAATGTCAGCATTCAAGTATGTTAATAAAGCTGCAAATACTCCTCTTGGCATTACAGGCACTGAATGCTCTAATCTCTTTTCAGTGAGCCCATTAGCTTCTTAGGACCAAATAAGAATTCCCTCAGAACAGAAACAAAATCCTCCTTTCATTCATTTCTTCAGCGGTTTTGTTTG